>NW_010421554.1:39652-83286 GCF_000710305.1 Buceros rhinoceros silvestris | reverse complement strand
CGACAATGATAAAATGGGAGAATAAAACAGAACACTGGCTTGCTGCAAAAGGCGGTCAACAGAACAGCACTGAGGGGTTTATCCCAGAATTATCCGATGCCCTCCTGGCCTTGGAATTGTGAGCAAATATTTCTACGTTTCCAGATGAAAAATAACTGCTGAAATGTCAGAGCTTGTAGTAGGACGTAAAACCCCAATTTCTGATGGGTTGAGAGTTATTTGCAAGGAAGTGGGTATAAGAACTCATACTGGTGCTGACAGCAGTATCAGTACGTGCATGTCTAATCTCTTCCAATTGGAGGCCATAAAAAACGAGATATGAGCTTTATTAGCTAGGAGAGACTAGGCTTTATTTAAGCCTTTTTATACTGCTATAAAAAACCCCTACACAAATGTTTGCTAACAATAGTGTGCATGCATGGGATCATGTATTTACACAGCATAATGGCTGGTCACTGGAGCACAAGATGGTTTTTTTTTTTAGTTCATGCTCTACAGTAATGTATTTTCATTTTAATAAAACAGTGCGTGTCCCCAAGTTATAATTAGTATGCGAATTTTCCAAGGTAGTTTTCCCTATTTGAAGAGACTCTGGAGAGATACCTCTCTCCATTTCACTACGCATTACCTTCTCTTCCTGCACCACGGTGCTCCCCTCCTCTGCATGACATAAGCAGCAGAAAAAAACAAGCAGAAAGCATCCTCATAAAAAAAAAGATTGCCAAAGGATGTCAAACGCCCTTTGAAAGCTGCTATCTCCTAAATCTGGATACTCACCCAAGTGACTTCGGGACTTCAGAATTTACAAGATCTGCCTCTAGACTTGCATTGAAAACCAAGTTGTAAACCCTAAGAAAGGCTATTTCGAAATGTCCAAGGTGTCTGTACAGAGCCAGCACACCCCAGGGAATCAGTAAGTGGCATGAGCAGCAAATGGGTGCAGCAAACCAGACGGGTATGGCAGATATGGGGAGCTCAGCCTTTGATGTCAAACACACTCGTCTTTGAGGCATTTTATTTGCTTGCTGCCCTGAGTGACTGTATTTTGGGGGCTTTGAAGAGCTGGAGGACACAGAGCTGACAAGCTGTTCTGGTAGGACGCTGGGGCTGTTACCACCGCTAAGAATTGCCACGTTATCACTGCTGAGTCTTTGATCAACTTGTTACCTAAACTTTGAGCGATTTGTCACTTCTCTCTAGCATGGAGATGGAGTGAGTCTCAGAGAGAGTTAGCAGCTTGTCAAAACTGTGACTAATGAACAGAGGTGTCTGAAAAATGACTGAAAGTGGCTCTTCTCCTTGGCAGCTTCGCTCCACGTCGGGTGATGGCAGTGGCTGGGAGCTGTGGATGCATCATGTTGCCTTCGCTTCCTTTCTCTGATGTGTAAAAAAGAACGACAACAGACTTGGAGCAAGGAAACCACGGGAGGTACTTGGGTTTAGGAAGCCCTGCAAAATCCTCTGGAGGGACCAGCAGCACTGTCTGTGTCTGGAAGTACTCGAGGATGAGCACAAGAGGAAAAATGAGTGTGAGGCGATTCCAAAGGCTTTACATATTCAGTCAGTTCAAGGTTATCTGGTGAGTATCTTGCCCAGTGACCTCCAAGGATGTATTTGACTGCAAAGCAAGGAGATGTTTCCAGGACATGGCTGGGGACGGCCAAAAGGTGCAGAAGTGAGATGCTCATGTGCAAGAGGAGGATCCCCCAGGCAGGCAGGAACGCATTGCGGTGCCTGTGAGATGCCCCACTGTGAGCTGCAATAGCCCTCGATGGCAGTGGGATGCTGTTTTTCCAGAAATATAAAGATTTCTTCTCATAAAAGGCTGCAGACGACTTCAGTAGAAGAATATTTAAATGATTTCTGTGGCAATATCTCAACTCTTATAAACAAAGGCAGGCAAAAGGCTGAAGATTTGAACATGAAGCAGTGGCTAGATGAGTGACTAGAACGTGGATGGTTTTGGTTTCAAGGGTATCAAGTTCATCATTGTTAAACAGATATAGTAAAATAAGGATTGATTCAGACCAGAAAACTTCCTCATAGACAGATTAGAGATGTTCAAAACCAATGCAAAGTCTGATAGACAGAATGGTTTGAACAAGGAGTGAATGCAGAAGCCCATTACAGCCAAAACGACAACGACAGAAATAAAACTAAGCAAAAGTTGTAAAGCATGTGACCTGCACATATTTCAGTGCTAGAAACGTAGCTCACATGGTCCATTTTGTTTCCCCTCAATGAGTATTTCTGCCATCGTTGGGTTTAGTAAATGCTGTTGCATTTACAGCATTACCAAATGCTGCTCTTCATGAGAAGATCAAATTTATTGATCTTATTGGATCAAATTTATGAATTTCTCGTTTAGGAAGGTCCTATGAGCCAAAAGGAAGGAGGAAGTATCATCTTGGTATTCAGTTTGTAAGAAAATGCCCCTAAATACTTAAAAAGCAACATGCTAACACATAAGAATAGGACTTCATAGCTGCTGTTCTTTAGGACGCCAAATCACATCCAAGAACAGGAAACCCAGCATCACCAGTTTACAAACTAATAGAAAGCTTTTGCTCCTCCCTGGTAGCAGAAACCCAGACTTGATTGAACTAAGAAACAGTTTACAGACTGCTTACAGAGTCAAAACATTGCAGCCACACAAAAGGGAGAGACAAAAATTTGTAGCTTAGAAGAGATCACTCATCCCAGCCTGTCGATAGGCCAAAAGGTGAGCAAAGGGCTGGACAAGGAGGTGCCAGGACTGGAAGTCTAGATGTCCAACTTCCTGCAATATCAAATATCAGATCTGGATTTTAAGCCACAAAGTGTAAGATCTGGTTCAGGATTGTTCTTGTACTTTAGCATTTAAAATACTTCTGCCCATTATGAATGAAGCCTCAACCTGTAAGCTGTACTCATGAGTGACTTCTTTAGACCGACGCTGCATGTGTCTCCAGAAAATAAACGAAATAGCCACATGCAGCTCAGGTATCAGGAAAAACTTCTTTACAGAGAGAGCTGTGAAGCCTTGGAACAGACTGCCCAGGGAGTCCCCATCCCTGGAAGTGTTTAACAGATGTGTAGATGTGGTGCTGAGGGACATGGTTTGGGGACCCTGGCAGTGCAGCGTGAACGGTTGGACTCGATGATCTTAAGGGTCTCTTCCAACCAGGTGATTCTGTGATTAGAAAAATATAACTAAATCTAAAAAAAAAAAATGTGGAAAGACGCTTGGGAATCAGAAGTAGTAATACAGAATACATGACTGTGAGAAGAAACTGGTAACCAATGTAATGAATGCAAAGTAGAAGCTGGAAACTGGAAAACTGATAGGAAAGGGTCATAGGGTAACAGCCTCTGATCATCTGCTGCAAAAAACCCCCATTCTAATTAAAACTACAATACCCTGCCCAAAGTTCAGAAAACTCCGTAATACATGGTAGATATGCAGGGAATTCCAACAACAGGATTTCTCCAATTCTAGATAAAAACGGCAGTAAAATTAACATCCCTAAATTCACTGTATGGCAGCTTACCTGTTAGCTTGCTAAAAGCCAAGTGATGTACTCTGTAAGATGCGGAGTCATTTCTTTTTCAAAAATGAGCTGAAGATGCTGAGCAGCAGCCAGTAAATACAGGCACCATAAAAACAGGAGGGCCAAACATGCTGCTCCTGCAGGGTCCAAACAAGTCTTATTTACTGTTGCTGACTTTCAACGGCTAATCCAAAACTAGCAAGTTGCTGAATTAGTGAAAGAAACACAATGTTTTATCAATATATACAGGAGATAAACAGAATGACAGAGTAATTATAGAATTACCAGTCTGCCAATGATTCCAGGCCGAGTAAAGGAGTGACTGATGCGGAGCTCATTAAGCATGGAACTAAAAAAGTGTAATTAATGTCAATCAAACTCAGGTTTATAAAGACTATATCGTTGCCCAACTAATGAAGTGTCTCTTTGTAAAATTAGAGGTTGATTAATGAAAGGTGAAAACTTAAGTAACATTTATTTGGGGTCCTGGATGCTCCATTTAAAAAAAATAAAATTAGAAATTAATATGGTAAACGATGGAACAAGATTTGATATCTCCCAAGACTGATGATGGGAACAATTGGTCAGGGCGTGGCAGCCCAGAGTGCCTGTTGGAGAGGCTCTTTGTGGGCCATCCCCTTCCACAAGGCAGTTTAAAGCAGTTTAACAACACTGCACGTTGTACAGTGCAGCAGGAGGGAACCCACAGTTCCTGTGGCCACGCTGGCAAGGGGTAAGTCATTAAGCCTCTATAAATCGATCGTTTAATACGTCCACCCATATTCATCTGTTCTCTATCCCCCATCTCCCCTTTCGAGGGTTCCTCTAGTTTATCTGCTCCACCTGTCCCAGGCTGAGTGATGCACCCATCTGTTTATCAGTCACATTCACCTAATAAAATCTTCCAATTTGTTCATTTTTAAATTGTTCATCCTTCATTCTGTAACACTGCACTACATCCTCTTCAGTTTTAAACAATGTCTATTTATTTGTCAAATGTCATTCAAGAACTTCTCCGCGATGCTGCCACCCTCCTT
The DNA here is from genome assembly GCF_000710305.1 of Buceros rhinoceros silvestris. NCBI lineage: Eukaryota > Metazoa > Chordata > Aves > Bucerotiformes > Bucerotidae > Buceros > Buceros rhinoceros. The sequence continues at coordinate 78,719 of NW_010421554.1, read as the reverse complement.
TATTTACAACGTATCCCATTTTTTCAACCAATTCTGTTAGCATCCTCCCATTTTTCTCCAGAGAACTAGAGAAAACATCAAATAAGATCAGTTCTTAGATTGATTCTTCAGAAATTCCATATTTGAGTCTCAGAGTTCCTTGCCGTGCAAATCAAAACAAACTTAAAAGCCTACCAGAAGCTACATGGTGAACAAGATTGAAAATGTAATATTTAGGCCAGCAGAAAGAGGTAAGATGCAGGTTTTGGGCCCTGGTATAGAAAGACATGCTTAAACTAGAGATAATTTTAAAAACAGAGACTAGAATTAATCGCTTTAGTGATTATTTAACGCTGAAGACATTCTAATGCAGATGACGTTTTCTAAATGGCAAGTGTCAGTTTAAACCAGGAAATCAAGCCATGGCTGTATTATTACACAATAACAATAGTTTTTCATGGTTTATGATCTATGTAAAGTCCCCGCTTGACTGGAGTCAGAGGCAGAATTCCCGACGGACTGAGAACGCACCTATTCTCCCTACGGACACAGACTTTAAACACGGACATCCACAGACAAGCTCCTTTGCTCTCCTACCTTTTCTGCCTCTGTAGAGTGTTGGTATCTTTCTAGCAGAATTAGAACCATGAAAAATATGATACTCCCTCTGGGAACGTGGCAGCCAAAACCCAGCTGCAACACCATCAAGGGAGAAACTATATCTCTAACTAGCCTCTGCTTGATTAACACTAACCAATCAGAAACTGCGTGTGAACTAACCCCTCTATCCAATCATAGCGCCTTAAGAGATGCATGCTGTCTGAGTGACAAGGACCATATCCAATCGCTATGTAACCAGTTGTGTGAACAAGAATCTATTGTCTATAAATAGAGAAGCATTGTAAACAATAAACGAGTTTCACTGCACACCGTACTGGCGTCAGAGTGATTTCTCCGTCCCGGCATGAGAACTCTCCACAGTAGAGTTATGTGCAGCTCACAGTGCATTATTAATTTTGTATTTGCCCTCTCATACTCCCTTCAACGCTGCATTAAGTGACCTAATGATGTTAATCACATACTGCTCCACACTTACCATCTTTTGGACTGCCCTAAGCAGACACACCAGCAATCTTTTTTTTTTTTTATTTCCCATAAGAGTTCATTGGGTAAATCTGGGTAGAACCTGGTAAATCATCTGTAGGACAGAGTTCAGATACCGAGAAGTTTTGATGAAGTAAGCCTTTGGCAGCTCCGTATCACATTTGCTGTTAAAATGCTAAACACTTACTCTAGACAGAGCCAGGTATTACAGATAACTTGCAGGCAGCAGAGAGCCAACTGACAGAAACAAATGAGATCTGTGTTTTATAAAGAAATTCTTGGGATACCTCACCCTTACTTTTTTGCTGAACTTTAAAATAGAAGGAAAGAGGTCACGGATACAAGCAGACAATGCAGCACAGTGAGGACTGCAGCAGAAGACGGAATCCTTCTCACTTTCTCTTTATTATCAAATAGCAACAAAACAATGAATCATGAGAGCAGGGACAAATCATCTGAGGCATCTTCAAACAGCCGCTTGACTGACTGCTGTAATACCACCCGCCATTCTGGGAGAAGAGCTGCAGCCCCTGCTCACGAGCACTCAGAACTGTGCCCAAAGCCAAATGGAAACCCTCGGCTTCATTAAAATCACAGCAGTTTAGAAGCTCCTCAATTAAAGCATCTGCAGTCCCTCTGGAGCAGATGCAGAGACCTTTGTGACAGCCAGGGGGGTTCTGGCATGACAGACAAGGTCCAGCCAAATGGACAGAGGTTACGGCAAAAATAACTGCGAATGCATCAAGCATGGAGCTGCAAATCAGACCCAGCATCTGCAAGGGTCCTGGGCCAGCTGAGAAACACCTCATCCAGAACCGCTGCCAAGTCCAGGAAGTTTAGATTGGACACAAAATGGGAGGGCAGAGATTTATTGCCAACGGATGCTTCCAGGGCTTCCCAGCTCATCAAGCCAATGCCGATACAGTGCTCCAAATGCTGCACCCCAGTTCAGTGAATGGCTGCAGCTTCTTCCAGAGGAGAACGCGCTGTGGGAAGTCTAGATCACATCAGTACCATTCTCCCTCACTTCAGAAATCCCATATGAAGGCTAAAAAATCCACAAAGGTAACTTTGGTTATTTAATATGTTGGGTTTCTTTTTTTTCCTATAAAGATGCTGATTCACACCTCTCCATGAAATTCCACTTCAATATCTAGGTAACTCTGGTCTCACTATCAACATTACCTCTATTTGTACCAGTTTCTGGGGTTCTGTGACAGCAGGAGATCGACTTTCCATTACAACATTACGAAATAGATTCTCCTCTGCTCACTCCAGTAGATGCTCTTTGTTGGAACAAAGCAACTGTGAGCCCAATCTGTGCTGAACTTCAATGAGATTTTTAACTTTTTAACTAATGATTTTCAGGGTTGCAAGGAACACTTAGCCAAGAAATCTCCAGCTGTCTCCTAGTTTATAAATTAGTCCAATGTAAAAGATAAAAACACAATATAACATGAATTCTTTCTTGTATTCAGAAAGACATCTGGCATGGATTTGTGGCTGAAGATACCACACATGGCTCTTCTGTTGATTTCAGAATTGTTCAGACAATTCAGCTACAAATATTTTTGTGCAAAGGTATTTTTGGAGAAAGAACATTCCTTTGAGTCTAATAAAAGGAGTTAATGGCATCTTATTTTCCTGTTCTCTGTTTGTTATCATAGGTTTATCCTATAAGCCCCAACCTTTTTTCCACAAGGATCACCAAAGCCTTTCTTTTCTTTTAACACAAAGGCTCTAATAGAGAAGACACAATTATAGACCACACGTTGTAAAAACTGCAATAATATTCTACAGAAATAGTCACAAGAACATGTAAGAATTGAGCAAAGATTTTGGATTACTTTTTTGAAAATACAATTCTTGAACAAATCTTTTGCTCAAAAGACAAGATCTAAACCAAAGAACAGAGAAGGAACCCACGAATCCCTATTTTTAAGTATCTACTTACATTAAATAAAGCACTAATGTGTGTAAGAAAAACACCCTTTGCCAGCAGTTTCAAAAATGAGGTCAATAATATTCAAAGAAATAATTTTGCTGCAGGATTACACCCAACATGCCCTAAACCTAAAACCTGTTAAGAGTTTGCCATCTGTTTCCTGTTGCGTCATGATCTGAGTCAAACTTCTACAGTCTTGGGGGTTTCTTTTGGCAGATGACGCCCAGAAGTGTGAAAAGAAAAAAAAAAATTGAAGAGGCCTTTCTGAATTAGATTGTCAACAACTCCTTTGATTTATGCTCGTTTTCAAGGATAAGTCATATTTATAATATATGTGTTACAACATTTGCCATGAACTATTTATTAATATTTTGCTGACTAAGAAAGCCTTTGACAGAGCTGTCATCTAAACCCCAGCTGATGAAACCATTTCAAAATAGCTACGAAAGCTGAAGACCATAAATTATTTGTAGCAAAAGGAACTTCACATCCTTCCAAAGAGGATTCTGAAGGCAGAGCTGCCTGCGAGTCCTCCTTTGGAGCTGGCTGGGTGCCGCTCTGGGACAAGAGCGCATATTTCATCAAGCCACAGAAGGTATCCGGAGGGCAGCAGGCTGTTTGTGGTGGTGCTGACCCACCTCTGGGATGTTCCTTCACCCTCCAACATCAGGGAGGGAAGCTGAGAGCTCTTGCACCCATGAGGCTCCCTGTGCCATTTCCACGGGTGCCTGGGCTGGTCTCAGGTCTCTGATGATGGCATCACTTGCACCAGCTCTCTAGGAAATAATAACTAGAGCTTTTTTCCTTTTTTTTTCCTCCCCAGAAAAATCAAACTAAAGTATCCATGACTCCCTTGTACTCTTTCTTTTTTTTTTTTTTTTTGTAAACTTGCCCTTTTCTTTTGGGAAGTTATTCTTTCTTTGCAGTTCCCTTCAGGATAGAAGAACACATGTTACCAGCTCCGCTGCCCACAGCTCCCTCCTTCCTGAACTCACGTGCTAGTGCTTCCAGTACCACAGTGACTATCCAGGTTCAAGGGAGCCCCCCTTGTTCTGTGAGGATTTCATCTGGGCTGAGCACGTGTCTCCAACCCAGCCTCCGCTTTCCCTTCCAACAGCTCAGAGGTGTCCCCATACCCTTCCTCAAGAAAACAAGGTGGCATCTTTCAGTAGCACCCATGGGTGCCCCATCAGTCTCAGAGCCCTATAAAAGTTTCCTTGTCCGGTTCAGAAAACCCACACCTCATAATTGACATTTCAGTTGTCTTTCTCCAACATTTTCAGGTGAAACCAGGACCTTAGCGCTATCCGTAGAAAATGGATTCTTGTTAATGCGGTGTCTGATGGCTTTATTTTCTCTTTTCCTCTCTCACTGCTGCAGAGCTGTCTGTGTTAGTGCTGGGCAGGTTCTGGGAGTTACAGTTCCCTAGGAGAAAAGCCAATTTTCCCCCTTTCCTATTTCCTGATTCCTCACGACTCTTTGCCTCTGTAATAAAAAGAATTCTCAGCATGAAGGGCACCACTGTGGCTATGTTTCTCGCTTTGTAATTACACTGGGAACACCAACATGCTTTGTTTTCAGGGTGATTGCATCGCCCCAACACTCTGCGCCTTCGATGGCGGCCACGCTGAATAGCTGAGACCTTGCAGAGCCACTTCTCTGCTGCAAAGAAAGAACTTCTAATATCTGGGGGTAATCAGGCTGAGTAGACAGCTGAGAAATGCAGCCTGGCTGTGTCAGCTCTGCTTGTGTCCGTCAAAACCGATTAAGCTCTCCTGTCACTTAGCATGTGATGTAATTCAGCTCGCAATTCCTGTGCAGCCAGTTTCATCACCGGCACAAGCTTTCCTGGCAGATAATGATACGCTGAGACATTTAATTTCAACCCTTATAAAACTGCTTAATGAGATGTATCGCGCTCATCTCTCGACGTACCTAAAGGAGCATTCATTGGAAACTCAGAAGAATTAAATCCACCCCATCCGGGACAACTGGCATCCATGCCAGCTCAGCACCCAGATGGGAGGTCGGTGCTGACTGGTGCAGCAGTCTCCTGCCAAGCCAGCGTTCCACCAAGGCTTTCACTCCACAGAGGTGGGAGAAGAACCATGCAGATGTCACAGGACACTCTAAGAGGGGTTCAGTGGCTCTCATGGGGAGACCAGCACGCCCAAGGCACAGGCACATACTGGGTGGGAATGAACAAGCTGTGTCTTCATTTATACTTTAACAGCTTAAATGCCAAGGTCCTTACATAGATTCAGGGTTTCTTAAACCCACCACCACCTCAGCATGAACCAACCAAAGCAGTTTAATCCACAGCACAAGAAACGGCGCAGATTTCAGATAGCAGGATATACAGACAGACAGACACACCACTCACATCCTAAGGCTGCCACAGAACAGGAGGTCCTATGAGACAGCGTTTACCAGCCGGTGTCTAAGTTCTGCAGCATAACTAAATTATTCCTTTAATTACAAATGCTCTAGAATTATTTACGTATATATAAAATATTTTTATATATCTATACACCCACCTATACACACCGTTAAAGATTTCTTTTCGTTCCAGCGAGGCACTCATTAGTATTTGGAAAGAGATTCTTTCCACCTTTATTGTTGGCCTTAAAATTGATCAAGGGAGGACACAAAAAATCTGAATTTTATTTTGAAGTAGAAAGGTCTTAGAAGCTAGTATACCAAAGCTATAAAAATCCCTAATTAAAACCCCAGAGACCCCAGACATCTCTAAAAAGCACTTATCTTCTCAGAAGGTGTATCTTTGTTCCCACTGTATCTTTGCTCATAAACTGAAAATAGGTGAACACCCTTTCAGCTGTATAAATTATTATCTAATATCCCATGCAACGCGTACAGGTACACCTCATTACAAAGGAGATTATTTTTCCGAATATAAGAAGCATTTCCTGGCTTTTGAAAGCAAAATTTTAAATGTTACCTTTTTTAGAAGCATAAATATGTCCAGGATGCAGGATGTTCGGTGGGGGCAAATACATCAATACTTTTTTCCACCCATTTCCTACACTTTCTTCAAAACCAAATTAGTTGTAAATTTAATAAATAGAGTTGTGAAAGCAAAGAAACAAGAGAACTGCTTTAAACAAAGGAGAAAATCACAGCCTCTTATTTTTGGTGGAGATGTTCATCTCTCTCTACATCACAAAGACTTTTGAACTACAATTCTACAGATGCTGGTGGGAAGTCAGTTTATTTCTCCTGTGTATTAAAGAGAATAATTTATCTTCCAGAAATAAACAACCATGAGTGCACATGCAAATCTCTTTTCCAAATAAAAGCATTCTATTAAAATTCACATTTGTAAATAAGGTAAATGTTGTGCAGCAACGCAGTCAACAGCGTTTGTATCAGCAAAATGTAGAATAACATGTTCCAAATGATCATGACATTAATTCCATTTTGTCTTTGCTAAGATGGTAGCACAAGGAAATTGGGTATTTTGCTCAAATATCTGTAGTTTAACGTTATTTCATCTACTGGCAATTTAGGCGATACCAGTTTCATCATTTGTTTGTTTCTTCAGAATTTTAGTGCCAAGGTTTAATTAATTTATTTATGCAAATCCTGCTAGTTTTAACTAAACTCCTTCAAAGGCCACAGATGTTGGCTTAAATAGAAAGTAAAAATGTTATTTACTTCAGACATTTGCCTATCACTTTTTAACTTCTTGTTTTCTTTGCCTTGTTCCTGGAGAAATGCTGCTTGGCAACTTGGCTCCAACACTGGTGGGGAGGGTTTCAAGCCTCAACCAGACAAGGGCATGGCTGACCTGGGTCTAGGGATGGTTCATGCAGTGTTGAGGCAGCAGGACAGGGCAGGTGACTCAGTCGCTTTCAATCAGCATTTCCATAACCTATCGTAACTTAGATGATGGTGATGTGATTACCAACAAAAGCTAAAATCCTTCGTCTAGACTTTGCGTGGTAAAGTCTAGAATGGTATCTTTTAGCTGCACGATTCAAATGAAGATCCAGTCTCTAACAACGATCCTTCTGGGAATCCTGAGAAGGCTCTGAAGCCAGATTTTATCAACAGCGCTTCATCTCCGAGCCCGCGTCCACCAAGCAGCGCTTGGGGCATTACCAACCTCTAGCCACTTCTCAGTGCCTCAGGCACGGGGTGTCTCAGTCCTGAGCTGGGAAGCTGCGTTGCACACAAGCTGGCCTGCAAATGGGAGTTTTGGATTACAAGAAATTGTCTTGTTTAGACTAGAAAAATTACCATAAAAAAATTTACCACAACACAGAGCTCCATCTGCTTAACAGTTTGCCTCATTTACTTTCCTACCTACAGACTGGCTACGTTTGTACTTCTGGGCTTGGAAAAAAGGTCAAGTTAAGACGCGTATTGACTATGTAATATTATTTCAGCATTCCCCTTGATAATATCTACTGGAACTGTTTGTTCAGAGAGAAGCCATAATAAATATACAGGAGCGGATCTGAGGTGAATATGCAATTGCTGACGTACGTGAGTCAGAATTTTAAGTACTGGTTGGTACGGGTGCGTGCCGGTGTCCTTGCAGGATTTGCTGTAGCTCTACCTGAGGCCTATAGGAATTTATAAAGGCTACCTGAGAGCAATGACTTGAAGGAATCAAAGATGGTGACATTTAGGAGTCAAGGTGGGTTTGTCGTCTAATTTGATCCTAACTAAGCAGCAATGCTTTACGCAGATTGTGATGGGTACAAACAACAGCTCAGGTTCACAACAGATCGGTCAAAATGAATTCCAAAGTCCAGGGAATTAGAAAAGAATGCTGAATCCAAAAGGCAAACTTGATTAAATACTGAGAATCCATCCAGCCCTTCACGTGTAATCATGTAGGTATGAAATTTTCAGATTTATATAGAATATTTAATTTTTTAAACCATAAATTTTAGACTGAATGCTCATTCTGTGAATTAGTTTTTTACATAATACTGCAAATAAAAAATTTAAACACCAAATAATAGACAGTTCATTTTGGAATCGTGTTTCCAGCTGGATAAGAGCACTCTTACTAATACCCCTTTGGTAAATCCTCTCTTTTGCCACCACAGGAGACCGTAACACACCACTCCAGAAGCGAGACAGCTACCAGCATTATTAAGGGCTTTCCTTCAGCCAAATTTGCAAGCTGTCCAGAACTCACTGTTATTTTACATCAAGTTTAAAGTGAGTGAGCCGTGCACTTTTTAAGATGCTCAAAATCCAATTTTACACTTGTCTTAATCGCTGCAAATCAGTTCATCACACATACAAACCGCCATCTGCTCTCCTGCTTTCCACACTTCCAAACACACGCTTATTTTGCTACTTAGGTACGGATACCGAGTGCCTCGTGTGTAAAGGGATCACTCCAAACTCCACCAGTACAAACCCTTTTCCAGATAAACCAAACACTGCAGACATCCTGGGACGTCTCAGGTACCGCCAACAGTGACGTGCCCATAGTGGCATGGAAAGCAATGGGGACAAACATCAGGGACAGTGATGTCACACCCCACATTCTAGTGACATGGAGTCCCTAGAAACTACCCCAAACCTTAGTAATGCAAGATTATTTTTTTTCACTGATCATCCCTACAACCCAAGGCTGGGGATTGAAATGACCAGTGCTTAAATCCATAGAAATCCCTCTAAGTGTCAGAAAAACCCTCTAAAGTGAAAGAATTAATGGATTTGAACATCAGGCCAGATGTTCAGGGCATCAGGAAGTATGCCAGGTCATCAGACAAGGCACACGTTTATGCTACATCATCCAAATTATGTACATTTATAAATGGCTAATTTCCAAGAACGGGAAAGTTCTATCAGCGCTCCGCATCAATTTCAAAATGGTGAGATCCCCATTCTGTTCATCAGTTAGAAATTCTTAAAATATCCCATCTTAAAGAAAAATAAACCAACCTGCATTACTGTTAAAATGAACCTGTGTTACACCTCTGTGGTATTTCTGTAGTAGAGGAAAGAAAAGGAAAGTAACCGGCTTTTTTATCTCCTGTATCTGTTTTGTTACCAGATGCCAAGACTTAATTATCATTAATCTGAAATCAAGTGTTGTCTTCAAGGCGAAATCCGCTTACCTTTCCCAGAGGAGTTTCTGGTTTAGGATTAAGAAATGGTTTGTTTCCATTGCCGAAGTCTGAAATGATGAAACAGAAATATTCATTTCAGCACTCTGCTCATTTTGAGCATATTTAGATAACCCCACTAGGCAATGACCAGTACAATTAAGAAGGAAAAGTAAGATTTTTTTTTTTTTAAATCAAGTGTCTGCATAAAGTAATAGGTCTGTGTACATCTGGTCTTTATTTTAATTTTGTACAATTATTTTACAGCTATCAGTCTTGCTGATGGAATGAAGTAAGTGCTATCCAGTTACTCTTCTGAGCACATACATCTCTGCATCCATGCTAATTTAGTCTCCTAAAATTACGCTATGATTAAGCTTTCACTTTTTTTTCTATCCCCAGTCTTCTTTGGATACTAGGTACCAAATTAAAATGATTGACTAAAATGTGATAGCAGCTAAAAATGACCAGTTTATCCATATGGTAGCATTTACCGGGGTCAGGCTCGTCTCAACTCGCGTTATTGTCAGACCAATACAGTTCACCATTTAGGTGCTCCTGCCTGGCTCTTGAGATTTATGCTGTTTCAGAGGCTTAAAAACTGGGAAGCATGAGGATGAAAATACAGTAATGATCACAGATGCTCATGTCATCAGCTGCAATGAAAGCGTATTTGCACAGCGATTCAAATAATTTTACCTTAAAGGCCAAAGCTAAAAATACAGATGACCAGCCTCTACAAGCAGCTGCTCAAGGGCTCCGTTGACTTCGCTTTGCTCCAAATACTAGTAAATACCCACAAGGTTCAGAAACCTACAACAAATTACACTGGAGTCGTATGACCAAACCCGCTCTTCTAGCAAGACAACCACTGTGCTAAAGGAGTCTTCCTGCTCAACTAGAAAATATATTGAAATCGGGCAATTTAACAAAAGAAAAAGGAGATGCAGAAGAGGTCACGTAAGACACAAAATAGCCACCACGGCATGGTCATTCAGGTAACCCAGAAACGTGATTTGTACCAGCGCTTTTGGGTTCCTGCGGTGCTGGGTGGAGCCAGCACAGAATATTTCTGCTTTATTTTACTTAAATACTAGAGTCCTTGCAGGAAACATTATGAACTCCTGTAAATGGCTTTTACTCTAACCCATAACAAACGAATAAAAATTATATTTTTTTTTAAAAAGCAGCAAGTTCATAACATTGTGATGCCTCTTTTAATGGTCCTCTTTGCTGAATTAGTATTTTTGACTCAAATTTCTCTCTTTAAAAAACTTTACAGAAGGTGTTTTGTCAGGAAGCAACTAGAACTTCTCTGTTCCATGTTTCAGATCGTTTTTCAGACCGTTTTCCAGAAGGCAAACTCAGTAGAGCTACCTGGACTTTTCCATTTAGTACTGAGTAATTAGAGTGCGTGCATGTGATCCACACGTACATGAGAAGCAAAGAAAAAGGAAACACCCCTTGGTCATTACAAAAGGCTTAACAAAAAAAGATAATTGATGCTACCTCTCACGGAAATGTGTTAATGGGCATAATGAATTTAATTTGGACAAATACGATTTGTAAACATATTTTCACAGTTAAACCCCCACCTGTTCAGATGATTTCCCACCCAGTAACAAACTCAAAGCCAGAGATTCTCCTGCACAGGAACCCCATTAATACCCTGCTGAAACAAATCTGAATTTAATTCAAACTCGGCGGGTAACAATGCTGTCTGCCTTCCTCTTTACGGCTATGCTATAAAACCCCAGGAATTAGATTTAGGACTAGCCACCTGCTTTCACAACAGCCTGCCAAAACCTGAAAGTATTCTCTTTACTCTTTTATTGTCCTTTTCTAGGCTTATTATCGGGCAGGCATCATTTCATGGAACTTTGTTGACAGGCAAAAGACAGTAATAGGCAAAACTCTACGTGTATTTTTCATCAATCACATAAACCTCTTTTCTAGCGCCTCCCCCCCGCCCCCGCCAAAAAAAAAATCACTTTCCTATGTATTATTCCCATATAATTCAGTCAGTGAAGACAAAAGGTGCTAAGAATGAACAATGATGCCCCAAATTTTTAGTCTGATCAGCATGTGAGGAAGCAATACAGACCAGACCCCAAAAGAAAGAGGGCACCTGCACCACTCCAGCTTCTTCCCTGGGTTCCCCTGCCACAGTCAGTGCTGGCTCAGCAAAACCCTCACCCTCTGCTGCTGCTTGCTTGGGCCACTATCATGTCCTCAGTCCAACTCTGCTGAGGGCAGCTTTTGTTAAAAAACAGATGAACAGCGCTGCCCTTAGCCCCAAAAGGAGAATTTTAGCATGAAAGCAAGCTGCTAGGTGCAGCTGAAATCCACCATCCTAAATAACGCAGCTTTAGTGTTGTCACCACTAGCGTCAATTTTTTCTTTGGAGATTTCCAGGAGTCGGAACCACTTCTGTTATGCCTATATCTTAATTAATATTACAAAATAATAATAATGTGTGCAAGTAGGAAAGTTGATGGCGTTGAGATCAGAGATGTATTCTAATATTTACAAATAAAATAACAGAAAGCACTGATAGAATGGTAATCTTAATAATAATTACCAAGAGCCCAAAAGCCTTTAACCACATCGCAGTCCAGCGCCCTAAAGCACAATTTTTAACACGAGTGCCAAAACTTTTGATGACTTTCTCTCTGCAATGCTATGAAATTGCCAAGCAGGAAATCTACAGAAGAAAATGCTGGAGATTTTCAGAAGTCAAAGCTAAATTAATAGTAAACTGAAGTACCATCAGAAGTATGACATCATACATGGAATATATTTTCAAGCACCGAAAAGGCATTAGCACAGGAACATGAGAAGTATTAAAAAAATAACCTTGCTTCATTTTGCAACACAGCATTGAGTAAACCTTGCCTGAACCTCTATTCCCAACCCCATTCTGTTAGTTTATCCCAGAAAAAAAATGGGTAGAAGACCTGAGAGTGAAGAGTGACACAAGCTCTCCTGAATAGAAATGAAAAAAACAATTGACAGTCTAGTTAAGCATCTTAAAGAATAAAACACTGAATTTGCTTCAAGGGATTAAATTCCTTCCCTTTAAAAAAACTAAACAAAGCAATAGCAACCCAGCCAAGCTCCGTCTGGGATCTGGTTATTCCAGGAATCGTTCCTCTGCGCAGAGCTGGTTGTTGTCTTTGGTTGGCCCTGCTTCCTCAGACCCATTAACGCCAGAGCATCTCAAACTCTCACCACAGCCCAGGCATTGAGGCAAAATCCTTGGCCACTGAGAAGTCGCCCCCAGATGCTCATCTCCTCTCAACAGCTGGGCACAGCAGCCAGAAGGTTCACAGATTTGCTTTGGTGGCCTGATTGGTGACCTGTCCCACACCAACATCTCGCTGCCCAGGACATCCCCAGCTTGCTCATGTAGAGGCTATGAGGAACAAATCCTCATCTGCTGCCACATCAGCTTGATCAAAGCTATAAAGAAGAAAAAATGTGAGTACCACTTTTTTCCTATTTAATGGTGCATTCCCCTGACCACAGAGGTGACTTATCCCTCTTCACATTTCAGAAGCAGTCTCCACCTTTCTTAGGAGTTGAGCTTCAGTTTGCCAAAGACTTCTTCCTTGGAGTCAACAGGACCAGGTAACTAACTACAACTAAATCAGCCAGTTTCTGGTGAATCCTCACAGCATTCAAACACACATGAAGTACAGCTCAGTGGATTCTCATTCCAATAAATGTTTTATTACCTTATTTCAGGAAGATCTAATGACAGGAACAGCAACGTCAACGCTAACTTCCCAGTCTAACAGCAGATTTCTCTACTTCACCCCAAACCTAGAGTATTTGGTAACTTCTGTCAGACTGCCTGAAGGCTTCTAAAACCTTTTACAGAGGGAGATAAGGGGACTTTTCTATTCAAGGGAAGCACTCATTTGATGACCAGCCTCCCTTTTTCCCCTCTCTTTCAAATGAACAGCCTGTGCTAAAAGAAGGTTGTAAAACATCAACTACAAAACAGCAAACAAATGGTTTGGCTTCTACCAACACTTTCTACTCACATAAAAAGCTGCGATCCCACCATGGCCACCTTCACTACCATTCCTATTGAACTAAAATGTAGCTCAGAAATGCAATCAAGTCCTATCTGCGGGCAGGCAGAATTCATGTAAACATAACTGAAATGATAATTGTGAGTTTTTAAACAAACGCTGGTTTTGTCCCTGTCAATACCCCTCTGTGGTTCCAATTCTGCTTGTCAAAAGGAAGGATTATTTCCTGAATGTTTAGATTACGCTGAATGCGAACGCTCACATGGGCACATACACAGATAATCCCATGCCACGAATTGTCTCTCTTTATTACAGACCATGCAGAGTCAAAATTTGATTCTAAAAATGCTCCTTACTAAACCCAGGCTCCCATCGCGTGACTGAAATGTTAACACGTGCAGAAATCTCTTTTTAAAACATCCTGAATTGCAAATGCTGTCCCACAAACGCTCTGTGAATTTACATTAATGCTGTTGCGTTGCAGCTTGTGGCTGGTGCAGCGTATACGTGGGCTCAGGGCAATGCAAACATCACAACACAGGACCAGGCTCATCTTCACTCTCAAAGAACACTTAGATATTGATACCGAATCAGTGCACATAATTTTACTGGTCCCAAAACTCAGGTAGATACTATGACGTATCTTTTTCAGGTTCCTTAATTCAAATTAACCAAACTTTGTTTTGCCTATTAACTTAGTTCCGTAATTTTTAAGAATTTGCCTCCCAGTATCCACCAGTCCAAGTCTAACTCTTCAGGTTTGGAGTTTACCAGGTCAGAGGAGCGCGAGGAAGTAAAACACACTGCCAAAACATAGTCACTGTCTTCTTTACAGCGTCTATCACATTTCTGTGATGGAGAGTTTAAATCAGTGTTGTCTCTCGGTAGCAAGGTGCCAGCAACCTCAGGAAAAATGAAAAAGGAAATAAAAATAAAATGTAGCTGCCAAGATGGAGTCACTATCTGATTCTGGTTGTGTATCAGTTTCAATGAGTTTCTCTTTATGTTTGCAATGATTCACACTGGCGGGGGATACACAGCTGCCAAAAGCTGCTGGCTGCTGAACAGTTCGAGCGTACTCTTGCTTCATTCCTGATACATAGTTTAAAATAAGTTGACCATCGCGTTTAAGAAGACCAGGACAAGAGAACTGATATTTCAGTCTCTATAAACAATGAAACTATGACTCTTCATTCAACACAACTGGAGAAAGCCTGATGCAGTAAAAAGATGAGAGAGAACACCAAGTGACTCAGTGACCCACGAGGTTTGCATTGCCACCTGCCAGCCCTTCGGCAGGGCTGCTGCTGCCCACTGCCATGCTGATGCCTTTGGATGCCACTGGCTTCGCCATCTGGGAGTGGAGCTCTTATTTCTGCTGTAGTGCCACTTGCCATTCCTTTGCACCCTTGTTGTACGTACAGCACTGTCCCCCTCCTCACATCCTGAAGGAAGTAGCTAGCTTCAGGCTGGGCTTACGCTGCAGGATAAAGAAATACAGCCCTCCTTTCTTCTCCGTGCACAAGAACGAGATGTGCTTACAGAGATGTCTTATTTCTATAAAGCATCACAGTATCGTTTTGGTTGGGAGAGACATTTAAGATCAAGTCCCCCCATTCCCCCAGCACTTCTAGGTCACCACTGACCCCTGTCCCTCACCACCACCTCAACACATCTGTTAAACCTCTCCAGGGATGTGGACTCCACCACTGCCCTGGGCAGCCTGGGCCAGGGCCTCACAACCCCCAGAAACTGTTCCTTGGGTCCAACCAAAACCTCTTGTGGCACAACTTGAGGCCAGTTCCTCTTGTCCTGTCACTTGTTCCTGGGGGGAAGAGACCAACCCCCACCTCACTCCAACCTTCTTTTCAGGGTGTTGTGGAGAGCCAGAAGGTCTCCCCGGAGCCTCCTTTTCTCCGGGCTCAACCCCCCCAGGTCCCTCAGCTGCTCCTCAGCACATTGTGCTCCAGACCCTGCAGCAGCTTCACTGCCCTTCTCTAGGCGCACTCCAGCCCCTCAATGTCACACATCTTCAGCCAAAGGTGAATTTAACTCTCAGTTAGGCTAGCATGAAGGTTGGAATTTTGAAAATTTACTTGATAGTTTGATGGGTAAGAAAATAGGTTTCCACATGCCGTAGGGACTCTGTACTTCTGTCAGCCACCAGATGCTGTGGGGTGTTTCTGAAGAAGGTTTTGCAAGAACAAAGAACACATGACACAAAAATCACTCTGTACTCACTAGACTGTTACTTGCAAGGTTGTTTACGCGTAATTGCAGAATATTAAGAGTTTTCCTGGTCATAGGAAACAGGATTCATATTCTGGGCTTCCAGGAGCCTGTATCCAGGGAAGCAACTACTCATCTTGAACAGTTTTATGCCAAGCCAGAACGCCTCAAAGAGCCTCACACAGTGTTTCTGTACTTCCTCAGTCTCAGGGATGTGCAAACGGGTGGGGAAAAGAAGCCCAGCAGCAGAAATTGAACTTCTGAAGTCTCAAAATATTGAGAGCTCCAAGTAGGTTCCTAAGGTACCTCACAATTTCATTCACCTCTGAGCTGAAAGTTGGGGAATAAATTAAAGGGAAGGAAGGGAGAAAGCAAGTTCCACCAGACTAGGAATGTGTAAACCTCTGGTATCATGCAGCGTGAAATGTGAATTTTCTGAGCACTTTTGAAAACTAAGTTTTCCAATATAGAATAAAGATTAATCCTTCAGTCTCATCTTCAGGCGACGAATTAAGGGGCTAGTTTCATTCCACTCTGCTTTTCAGAGAGTAAACACAGAAGGAAAATGTGTTCTGACCTAAAGATAATTTCACGTATTTAGGCATTTTATGCTTCAGCTCTGCGAACAATTAAACAAGGGGATCCACAAACTATAGGTAGTTTATTACTTAACATGCTCTAAAGACTGGTCCATCACTCAGAGAAATAATGGGGCCAAAAATGGTAAATACACACTCAAATGTTTGAGCAAGTTCATCTTTTTAGATACTTCTTAAGAGCAGCAGTGCTCCTGAAAACCGTTGAATCTTTCTGTGATTAGATAAAAAAAAAAAAAATCACAGCAGGTGACTGGGGGGCATAAGACGTGCAATCACAATTAAACAAAGAAAGAAATAAATGGAGAGAATGTGTTGACTAGATAACCTAGAGCAATAAAAAATACACGAGCTAACCCATCACCTTCGAAATCAAGGGAATATGGTGATAAGACTCAAGTGAAAATCCTGGGAAGTCTCTCATAAAAAGTAATATCTGATCCATTTATCTCTCAATCAAGGGTGGCAAAACCTTTTGCTCCACTGTGAGACAAAAAGCATTAGCTGAGGTTTCTAAGAGCTGCTCAGCTGGAAATCTGAGCGGTCTTGAAGAGGCTCTTAAGAGCAGATTACAGCACGCTGTGGTCCGAGCTGTGTGAGATCACCGGAGGCAATCAAAGCACTGCTCTCTACAGACAGACTCGCCGCGGAGATGCTTTGCTGCAACCGGCAGTGCGCAGAGAAGCAGGACGTGCCCCGTGGCCATGAAGCAAACCATCGACTCCCAAACATCTGCTGCAACCCAAGCAAATGTACTGCTACCAAAGACCAGATCCAGCTGCTAACACTGGGGATTTGAACTGGGAGGGTGAACCTTGAGCACACCAGACCTGGCTGCAGCTGTGACACCGGCAGTGCTGCTCAGAGCAGGGCGGTGAGATCACCGCAGCCCCAGCAAGGTTATTTTTGGAGGTGTCTGGTGGCTGATGAGATTTTTGTGTCATTTTAAGGTATTATGACCCAACATTATGAATATGACAGATTTAGAACTAGTTTGGGGAGAGAAATTCAGCTCTTGCTGCAGGATTCAGAGATATCTTTCCATTTGCTCAAAAAAACCCGAAAAAACTCAGTATCTTTAACAGTAAACTAGAGAAAAATCTAACCAGGAGGATCAACACCATGAAATCATAGAGCACAAAAATCTTTCAGGAGAAATTATAGTGCAGGAAAACTGCAGAATAACGTTATTGAACACAAGCTTTTATTTTAAACTGTAAATAATAATGTTTGTCTTGGGATTGGTTTTCAATTACAAGCCTAGTGCAGTCACAACGTTCGTTAGGCATTTAGCCTTTGGTATGAATTTTGGATAATTATCAGGTTGGATTAAATGAACAACTTGGTAACGCTCTGTGCTACTGAGCATCCTACTAGTCCTGAACCTCCAATAACAAAAAATCAAATTAAAAAGCTCTAACTACATTGTGATTAACACTGAGATGTAACTCTTTGACTCTCAAAGATGATCTTAATGCTGAAATAGTTAATTAACTTACGCTATACTTTATCTCAATTAGACTGAGTGCTAAAAGGAACAGTAAATACAAGAACTGACACAAAACACTCTACAAATGGATCATCACACTCTATTGCACAATGGAGTCATAACTTCCCAGTCACACCAAATACTGATGCACCTACAACGAAATTTGCATCTTAACCATTCTAATTTATTTTTATTATCTAGTAATAATAAAGTCTTTCTCATTAGCAGTATCTTTTCCTATTTTTTAACTGGTAATAGAGAACATTCTTTTTCCCCCATTTAACAGTTTATTCCATTTAACAGTCTATCACTTTAATGTCTTTTCTACTTATGCTCTCAGCACTGTACGTTAGGCTTCTCCACCCCAGGGCTCAGGGTCACGTACAACATTTTACTTCAAGGATCCACAGTATCTTTACCTAAGTCCCGTCTTTTCAATCCTCTCCTTCATGTTGCAATACGTCAACTGCATGCAGAAGGCAAAATTATTTGTATGCCAATATATGCTAAATTACCTAATTTTTCTGCCCTTGAGGCTCTCTAAAGGAACTGAGGTAAAACATCTCTATCTCGGGGTTTTTCTGCTATCCTCTTCCAAAAATTCTTACCAGATTTTGGAGGAATTGCTTTGGGTCAATCCTTAAAATAGTTGTGACTTCATTTGAACAGTTTAACGTTGAAATTTCATTTTCCCCTACATATATATGATCACAGTTTGCCAACACAGATATAAACGGTGATCAATTTTTTCCATTCCCAAGTTACTCTCTTTTAATGCAGGGCTTCATGCAGAACCACCTCTACGGAAAACAATAAATAAAAAAAATTCCTGACATCAAATGACAGCATACCAGTATCAGACTGCTCACATCTTAATTGCTCAAAATTCATCTTCTGTAACCCTTAAAACACATTGTCTGAATCTCTTTGGGTTTCAAAGAAAGGGCAGGAATTCCTGCCGCAATGTTTACATTCACTGACCTTTACCTACTTCTGGGGAAACCAACAGGAGAAGAAATCATCATTTTGCTGCTTTTGAAAAAGGAAGGGCCCGCCTCAGTTCCTGAGAATTAGGTAAAAATTCCAGGAAGGGGCTGAATTTTTCAACCACTTGGTCCTTCTCCCCCAGCTCAGCCTTGGGTACACTCACCACTGTGTAGGAGGGCAATAGGGCTCGAGAGCCCTGAGGAGGACCTGGGGTAGGAGACCATGGGAGAGAGAATGGGGCAAAGAAAGGAGCCCCCAATTGACATGAGTGGACAAACAAGCCCTGTTATCAACAGCGTAACCCCCTCGAGTTGCAAATTCACTCATTCTACAGGTGAAAGTGGGATTGTTTCTCCGCCTGAAAACCCCAAGGAAACTTTGCTGCTCCTCCTCCCACACACGTCCACATGCTCTGTCAGTGAGATTAGAACTTCTGAGGAAGTTACAATCAATCAGAGTTACCGAGGATTTGTCCCGATCTGCCACTGCTGCTACTTCATCCTCTCTTTAGTTTAAATCTCTACTGTTGGAAAGCAGTTTTACCTTATGGCTACAAAGCATTTTACACCCTTTTGACACAGGATTCTTAATGCTCACCCTAAAATCCCTGCAAACTGTTGCAAGTCCTGAGAAATGGAAAAGAAGAAAAAAGTGCATCTGAGGGAACGAACAATGTGACAGACTAATGGGTAAGACGAGCCGCTTGCTTTTTGATGCCAACAGTGCTTGAACCCTGATCGGAAATTCCTGTTCCACAGTTTATGCCCATGGGCACCGCCCTGATGATAAAAGTGAGAACAGTATCAACTGTAAAGTGCTTCAGCTGGTCACATCTAGAAGAAGAGGTATACTGAAAAATTTAGCATAAATAAAGCAAAGAAAGGGCTGCAGTCCTCTCCTGCTCCTTACAGGGCCCACCGAAGGATTCCTTTCTGCTTGTGGTGTGGCACTTGCCCTAGGGACACTGGCTGACACACGGTGACCAACGAGAGTGACTGTAACGACACGGTGCGGGCAGAAATAATTCAGGTAGCTGTCAAGGGGAAAGCAAAAAAGAAAAAAAAAGATACATGACCCAAGTGTGCAGAGGTGGGAATGGAAGTCAGCAACATGCTTTTATTCCTACTGAATACTCCAGGGTTATTAATGAAGGGCCTCAACCACATCCAGCCTCCCCTCGACTACCGGGTCAGCTTACCTAACGCAACGTGGTGCAAAGCGCCCGAGGTTGTAGGTTCAGCTCAGTACCTCACTCAAGCTCTGATTTTTGTTGTTGTTGTTCTGTTGCAAATGCCACTTAGCAAGATGAAACTCAGTTGGTGACAGTTGTGTTTTATCAGTCTGCAACACAAGAGGACAATGAGGGAAAGGACAAAGATAACGCTAGCTTGCCGCAAGCCACTGATGGCATAATTGTCTTGCGTGTTGAAGTTTTTGGTCTATCAGTAGTCTCAAATCATAGAATACCCTGAGTTGGAAGGGACCAACACTGCCTTTCTGATATGAAATGCATGAATATGTCAATCTACGTATTGAAAACATGGCATCACACTGGTCACAGGGGCTTGCAGGGCCCTTCACCATTCCCTCATCTCACCAGCAGGCACAGAGTCCAAAAGGCTGCTGCTTGGAGTGAACCGAGGCTTTCTGGTCACTTTGCTGGTCATGGAGCTCGGCTCAGGCTGTCCGCTGCTGAAAAGCCTGATTTCTCCCATCAGCCTCTCCACCTCGCTCTACAAAGCCATTTCCATTACAGGTACTACAGACCGTGAACACTTTTGTTTTGCTTGTTGGTTTGTTTTTTTTTTTTCTAAATGCATTAGCCATTTTCTTCACTTTGAAAATCCTATTTTGTGTAGATAATATAATTTAAGTGCTGTTACATTAAAATTGCGGGTCACATTCCCTTCACCATACCTTGCTGCATTAGGAAGGAAGAGATAAATTTTTAATCTTTTATTTTTAATGAAGATTAAAGAACAAGTTCTGCTTGGCTTGCCTTGGCACACCATACATTTTAATGTATATTGATTTGTATAAATGTCTCATTTAGAGCATATTTTTGTTAGTATTAATGGGTCTTGGACAGATAAGATCTGCCCTCCTGTAATACTGCCAGTCTCACCGGTCAAAGTTGAAGAACACGTTTCTGTGTTGTGAGATGAAAAAGAAAGACAAAGAGGCAGCTCCTGGGACTGGGATATCAAAGGATCGATGTCCTCAGCAAGAACAGGCAGCTGCAGTCTGCAGGAGCCAGCACAAAATTCTGCCTTTTATTGACCACAAGTGGCAATTTTATGTTTATTCTTCTCAATGATTTATTTCCATTTTTACATTAGTTTCCATGGAATTCTGAGTTGGTTTTATCAGGAAAAGGACTCGTGAAGGTGAGCTGGAATCCAGCAGAATTTTGTTAACTATCCGGATGCATGGATTCTGGTTTTCTATACAGGGACACATAGCATATTTAAATGAGGAAAACACCACTCCACATTTTCAATGTGAGCTTTAAAACTACTTCACAAACCCCTGTTCTCATAATACAATAAAGTCAAACAATAACAAAAGTGCAATACATTTGCTAGGCTCTTTTTTTTTTCTTACCTACTGTGGTCCATTTCAGATATTAATGCTTTAATGTCCCACATGTGGAAATCTAAACTATGTGAATATATTATCTCTCATGTAATCCAAATATAACCCCCAAACTTGTAGTAAGTTAAACCATACCCTTTTTCCTATAGCTTAATGGCAGACAGAAAATAAAACCAAACCAAAACAAACACCTAACCCACATGAAACTATCTGCCCCTCTGTGTACTCTCTGGATGGCATCTTTGATCACTTCCTACTTCAGTTCTTCTCTTGAGCCACCATCTTTTAATTCGTGATGGCAAATAAATACCCTTCAACAATGGCTTAATAAAGTTACACAACCCCGTCAACCATGGGTACAATCTTCCAGTAGACTGACACTTCTGAAAACTGTGATTGACGGTTCTCCCATATTTACAGTTGCCATGAAAACTGAAGGTTTTCTTTGTTGAGCAAGAAGCATCTTGATCTTTCATTTCAGTTTGCAAAGTCCCTGGTGTACGATGGGCAATCCCAGGTCCAGCTATCCTACAAATCAGGCAAACGCTAGATAAATCCCTTCGCTTTCTCCACCTCTTTCAGATTCACCTGAACTTCTCTAGAGATTTTGCTGCTTACAAACAAAACTCGTCAAAACCTGTTTTCCAAAGCTGTCTTTGTAGAGCCATCCCCTCCTATCATAAAAACTCAAAAACATTAATGCTGCAGCAAATACATGCAGAATCATCTCATACTCTCCATGTCTGTTACCACAGTGAAATCATTTCATGGACAAATTGTCCATTTGCAACTTGATCTGTGCCTCCTGTTTCACTTTTCAGCCATGCAATACAATTATAAATCAATAATGCTCTTTTTCCAGACCTCACTCCTTTTAAAAATGGACATAACAGTCCATCCACTTAATGACTGTCTCTCGAAAGGCACCTTTCCTTCTTTTGTAACAACAGACGCCAAGAGGACCACAGGGTATGGAAGTACAAATGGAGGACAAGCCTTTAGCACTGTGTTCTGGAAAGAAGAAAGAAAATCAGGGGAAAATGAGATGCGGCAACAGAAGAATTTTCAAAGCATAAAGAAGAGCAGTAATGAGAACACAGGCTTTGGAAATTATTCATCCTCTATGAGGAAGGTGACAAAGAAACTCAACTGAGGTAAGCATGAATCAGTTTAAGAAAGACTTTTTCTTACTTCACAAACTCGTCTCCTAACTCAACGTTTCACTGGCCATAACTAGGAGACACCTCATTCCCTGTTCCACTGTACAATTCCCACTATGCTCTGGTACACTACAGGGCTCTCAGCAGCAACACCCATAAACAGTTCAAAACCTGGAATCAACACTAATATTCAGGTTTGTAGAGTAATTTCTCCATGTTGGGGAAAAGAGCTTTTATATGGAAAGTTATACCAGAAATAGAAAAATAAATTACTACTAGAAAAATAATTTTTCAAAACTAGTTAAATGCTTTTCAAAATGTAGCATGTTTTGTTTTATCTCCCCCCTCTGAAAGCTCTGCGGAGCACCTAAGTGCTGCTTCCACAAGAGCTGATCAACAGCTGGCTAACAACTTCAGCCAAGACTCCTACCAAAAAAAAGCAATCCCAGTCATCCTTGTCCACTTATAAATCTGATCATAAATAAAACTCAAGCAAAATGCAGTTCAGATAAACAGCACAGATTGTTCACCATCAGAGAGGGAAAATGATGATGTTGTAAGTCTATGGGAGTCTCAACCTGATTTCGGCAGAATTAGCTCCTGGGGAACGTCCTCAGCATGAGCCTCTGCAGACATGGACGAAACCCCTGTCCCAGGGAGCCACCTCCAAGGAGGGAGACAGTCACAACCCTGCTCACCGCATAGCAAAGCTCCATGCTCTGAGCTCCATTTTTTTTGCTCATGCCAATGACCTGCGAGGGCTGGTTGTGGGTCCAGGAGATCTCAGGCCCATGTTTCACCACAGACAACACCTCTTACACTCAGCATTGAGACTTTTCCCTTTTTCACTCTACAAACACATTCCGATTATCCTCTATTTTTACTCATGACACAACTCAGCAGATAGGACAGGAATGACTGCAGCTTGTGGACACCGGCCATGCCGGCCACTCGCGGAGCAGATGTCAGAGCTGGTACTGTGGTGGCTCCAGCCAGAGCTCCCAAGGGGAAAAAAAAAAGACAAGTAAAATTCACAATCATGATTTATTCAGATACAGCGCATTTCTGTGATGGGCTTCCGCCACCGACTTCTGTAATTAAAATACGTGTAAAAACCTGCTGGCGATGCAAAGACGAGCATGTGAAGAAGATCATGGGTGAGATTTGTCTGCTGACTTATGGAAAAGGTACATCACTACTTCACTACTATTTACTACAAGGATCTAGAGCTAGAAAGCTTCGCCCTCTATCAACAGGCACACACAACTGGTAGGCTAGTCTCTCCACAGAGTGATAACGCATAATGTAGTACTGTGATTACCACCTGAACAGTCACAGGGTAGAAGGGAAGCAAGGTTTTAAGGGAAACCATCCTTTCCATCATATGATATACTGTAAAAAAAGATTTGACCTCCTAGAAACCATGACAACATTTAATTTGTGGGTGAAATAAAGAGAACTTCGTATTTTTAATCCTTAGGGATAACAAACGCAAAAACTGTTCTCTGATGTAAAAAGGTCAGCTCGGCTTTGGGGAACAGTGGTATGGTCAAGGAGAGCATTGGAACATATGCCTAATTAAGCATAATTGACTAAAGTAGCTAAAATTGAGCACCTGCTTAAGTGCTTTCATGGCTTCGTGCCTAATGAAATATTAATTACAAATGGCAGAGAGCCATTATATCAAGAAGGCCTTATTTATACAGAATTGAATTATATAATAATTAAGGTATACATAATCAGCCACAGTAGCAAGTCCGTCAGTGTTCTCACCTGAATCAGCACATTTCACGAGCGCTAAACCTACAGCAAAATATTCCTGACTAACCTTGCTAGTGGGTTGTATTTTGTCAAGAACCTTTTGAAGCCCCTGTCCTGGCCACAGTGACCACTGCACAACAGCCACCTGCTCCCGAGACGAAGCCACTGCCTCCACTTGCGGTGCTGGGGAGGACACAGGGCTGCAGGATCAGCAATCTAATAACAAATGAAAAACAACCTAAAAAACTCAAAGTGATAAAATTATCCTTTCTGCTGCTTGGTGGAATTCAGGGAGTAGGACAAGGGTTTTCAAGCTCAATTCGTACCAGTTCCTGAAAAGCACGGAAATTTGTTGAATTGACAATTGTTTCACAGACTCTTCGAGTCCATCTAGACTTCCCACTACTCTATTTCAAAGATGGAGGTTACAAGATTTTTTTTAATTTGGAGCCTTCTCAAAATGCAATGCATCCAAAGGATGGGGATTCAGCTTTCTGAAACCTTTAAAGTTTTGGAATTTTTAAAAAGGCTCTAACTCTTCTACACGCCTCTGTTTCAAAGAGAAAAGAGGTGCTTGGTCAAGACTTTGCCTGTGTGTTCCCTAAGCCAGTATGTAAGACAAAGGTGTTAACTGCCTCATTAAATGGAGGTGAATTGTTACAAGGATGAGCAATAGCAAAACCAGAGTTTGCTTTTTATCACAGTATCAGTTTCACATGTCAAGGGTAAATGGATACAACGCCTTCTTTGTAGAGTTCTGGAATATAAACTACTATCATGACAATTTTGAAAAAAAAAAAATCATTTCCCTACCTTTCCCAGAGACAAATATAAAAAAAATGGATACAACGCCTTCTTTGTAGAGTTCTGGAATATAAACTACTATCATGACAATTTTGAAAAAAAAAAAATCATTTCCCTACATTTCCCAGAGACAAATATAAAAAAAATCTCTAAACCAAAGAGATTAGAATAGAAAGTGGATTCAGATCTTTTTTTTTTAATCCTTTACTCAGTATTGTGGCAATTACTGCTCCTGTAAAACGGGCCTGATTACACCGGGTTCTTGGTTTATCAGATCACAATTAAAGGAGTCTGATGTTTTCCATGAGAATTTAATATGTCAAAAATATTTTTTAATTAGGTCTGAGCATCTTGCAATTAAAATATTGCACCACAAGCAGATGAAACCAAATTAATATTTGTCAAACACCATTTGGCATTTCCTACCAAATGGGGACAGTTTTGCTCCATATGATTTTAGATGTGTGTAAGCACCGTCTGCCAAAGTAAAGACTGATGAGAACTCGTACGTGTGCTGTATTTTGAATAATCTCCTCATTCATTTCAATCTGGTAGAGCATTTTAGTTTAAAAAGATGAGAGTTTGGACAATATCACCTTATTAAAATCAGCTTTCACTGCACTGCAACAAACAAACTCTTGCCTAAGGATAATTGTTGATGTTGTTGTTTTCAAGTGTTGATCCTTTCTGAAAAGGAAACAATTCAGACCTAGTACCCGCTTTTAATCACATTCCCACAGTAAACATCATCTTAGGGCAGAAGTTGTTGCATTTACATAATGCGATACAGGTGCCCTGGGCTCTCTGTGCAATAAATCCACCCTGCGCAGATGACAACGTGGATCTGATGAACCAGCTGTCAAGCATGGACCAGCCAGACTCTGTGAGGCTGGGGCTGGACTGGGTGTGCTGGGACCAGGTGCAGAACACCGATGTGCCGGGCACTGCCCAACTCTGAATGGAAAATTGCCAGCTGGCCTCAACAGTGATTCCTAACAGATGAAGCAAATCCAAGAAACACCTGTTAGCTTTGGGAAAACAAAAAAGAGTTGGCACCAAAATGCTTCACCAAATGAGTCATCAGAACATAAAGAAAGAGTGCTAAAGAATGGATTTTACTTTCAGATCCGCAAGCTCCATAAGAATATTTAACATCTGTCACGTTCTAGTGGGACGGTGACTCATTTAGATCAGGATTCTTTCATAATTCAGCTTCAAGTAAATTACAAAAGGAGCTCTCAAAGAACGAACACATTAAAGATGGGTTTCAAGATGACAGTGCTCTAAAGGAGCACTCGGCTGTGCGTGCTCCCTCAGACAATGTCAGCCTGGCTATAAATAGAACTTATAATGAGGAGTTACCGGTATGGTTTTGGCAGCTGTAAGCAAGAACACCCTGGAGTTTGAATGCACCTCTTCCAGAGGTAGAAGCGAGCTTCTGCAAGGTGGACTACAAAGCTAGCAGATGACCCTGCCCAAGCAGGACGGTGACTGGGACCAAGGTCTGCAGTGGAAAGGGTTCTCGGGGAGGCGATTTGAATGTTACAGAGTGCACGAGTCAAGTACAAGATGGCTAGAAGGAGCTTTTGCTCAGTATGTTTTCTCTGTCTTGTCTATAATCATGACATTTCAAACTCCGGGAAGGCTTGTAGGTCAAAGTTCTTAGTGACTCTTACTTTTAACTACCCTAACAATTTGAACCAGAAGTACAAACGCTGGTTAAAACCAACCAGTCTTAAAAACCTCGAGTATTTGAAAGGTGTGAGTCAGATTTTGTTTCTAATTTCCAGTACAGAAGTAATTTTTGTTACTCTAAGTTAAAAAATCTGCTTTACAAATGCTGATGGCATTCAGACTTCCTGTTACTCAAGGAGTAAGACAAATCACAGTACAGAAACACAACTGTGGGGAAGCTACTGACCTGCCTCAGATCATATGTGGTGGAGTCATACCTGTCAGTGGGGGTTGGTTTCTTCTCCCCAGGAACAAGCGACAGGACAAGAGAAAATGGCCCCAAGTTGCACCACAAGAGGTTTAAGTTGGACCTAAGGAACCATTTCTTCACCATTGGGGTTGTCCAGGAATGTCGCAGGCTGC
This sequence comes from Buceros rhinoceros silvestris, assembly GCF_000710305.1. NCBI lineage: Eukaryota > Metazoa > Chordata > Aves > Bucerotiformes > Bucerotidae > Buceros > Buceros rhinoceros. The sequence continues at coordinate 51,838 of NW_010421554.1, read as the reverse complement.
CCAGGGCAGTGGTGGAGTCCCCATTCCTGGAGGGGTTTCCCAGCAGTGTCGAGGTGGTGCTGAGGGATGGGTTGTGGGGGGTTAGTGGGGACCTGGCAGTGCTGGGGGAATGGTTGAACTCAATGAGCTTAAAGGTCTTTGCCAACCAAAATGATTCTGTGATTCTATGTTTCAGAGCTTTCTAGTATCACCTAGAACGAAACAGGTCATAAATAAATGGTCTGGGAAACATTTAAGATTCCTGCAAAATCAACTGAGCATGAATGAGAAGCCTTTTGTGATGCCTACCAGTGCTGATAAGGAACTCCTGCTTTGGTTCAAACTAACAACAATCAACCAAAGAAGTCTTATCACATGAAAGGATTAATGAAGACCATCAATGGAGGAATCAAAATACCTTGGCAGAGATCCTGAAAAGGTTAATGAATGAAATAGAAACGGAAATCCACCTCCAACCTACCATATGTCTGCTACATTTCCACAACATCTGTGGTCATAGCGAACACAACCCTTCCTGCACTGGACAGAGAGCTTCAGAGATCCTAGTTTGGATCATATTATTATTAACAAAGGGGAAACTAGGCTTAATAATAATGTCATGTAGGTCATCAGATTGCCTTGGTCTCCAGAATATTGGCAGAAATCCCTGACAGGAAAAGCTAACATGAATTATTTTCGGAAGTCAATGAACTGTAGACAACTTATGTCTGTAGAAATGACGTTATTAGAGGATTTAAAATATTAGCGCCTTAGAAAAATTCAATACATTAAAACACTGGATGGGCAAAACAGCACGCGCAGTGATTCAGTACCGGCGCCACAGTCACCAAACAGTCCCCATCACACCACACCTCATCTGACTGGGAAAATCAGCCGGTTCTCCAAGAGGGATTACATGCATTTATTATGCACTCCTTTAGGAATGATGTGATAACAACTGTATACACAGCAACAATCAGTTTGCTCTGAATCCATTTCCTTCCCCTGATGTTAAAACCTCTGGGTTTTGGCTCAGCTGGGGTAAAATGGTCAGACAAGCATATGCCACTTTCACATCACTCCATCGCAGCGTTCTCTCTCTCAAAGGGAAAGGAAACAGTTGCATTGACCTAAGTGCAATGAACAGTCATTGAAGGCTACATCCTACCTCAGTCAGTGTCAGCTTTGGATTGCGGCGACGGTTGCCCAAGGGTACACCTCATCTACCCGTCACCAGCTTCAGCTGGAGCTGCAGTCCCACGTTCCCTTTATACTTCTCACTCCATCCAATACATGTCCAGATGTTCCCATTACCCACACAAATGTCTAATCCTTTTCTGAACCCCACTAAGCTCGCGGCTTCACTGAACTCTTGCGAGAATTAATTCCACAGGTTAATTATGCATTTGTGTAAATACTTATTTTCTTTAATGGTTTTAATTTTGCTGGCTTTCAGTTTCATTATAAGTCCCCTGGTTCTTGCATTATAAGAAAGGATAAGTGAAAGTGCCAGATTTACTTTCTGTATATGCAATTCATTATTTGCACATCTCTATCGTGTGCCCTCTTTATGTCCCCTCTCCACACTAAACCGTCCCAGAGTTTTAATTCTTTCTTCACACAGAAGCCATTCAAGCCATTTGCCATAATTAAAACAATTAATTTCAAGAAAAATTCAGACTGCTTCACAGAGACTTCAGAAGGGAACAAGGAATCAGTTGAAAGGATGACTAAGCTCTCTCCATCTACTGGGACTTTCTGCAAGCCTTACCCTGCACACATTTCCATACAGAAACCCGCTGCTCTTAGGCTATCTAGCTAATAATATTTAAATGTCTTAATAACCCTATAAAGTGAAATTAATGTGTTTAATTTATTAAGAGTTTCTTCAGCAGCACTGCTGGGTTTAAATTCATGATTACAAGAATTTAAATTCATGACAGGTATGAGCACTTACATTCTTCCTCAACTTCTGAGCCTGCTTTTCTTGTGAGCAGTAAGTTGGGAAGAGGAAAACTAGAAGAAAAGTATTCTATACCCCTAATAATCTTCAGGACACAGATAGCATTATAAAACATACAGTTAATTCTACTGATACTGATAAAATGAACTTTAGCTTATTAATACTTTAAAGCAGCAACAACTAATTAACATTTCAGCAGAGATGACCCTTCCAAGAAATAGTTATGTTTTTATATATATATACACACACACATACATATGTGGCTGATAAGGTGGTATGGATGGCGTATCTCCTTTTCGGAGAGACTTAACTAGAAAGTAAGCAAAAAGCCCCAAAATAAAACAACAGAAAACCCTTTGCTGATCTCCCTTAATAAACATAATCAGTGAAGTCCAAAGTCATGACACAAAGAGTTCCACTCCGGTTAATTAGTCTGGCAGCCAGGGGAAATCCCCAGAAGAACGCTTTGATACCTTCCTTTTATTACACTGAAAGGAAGCAAGAAGTTAGTCTGTAAGCCACAGCTGAAGGACAAGCAATGTTTCTCAGGCGCAGAGCCACCCACCACTGTGCAGGACCCTGATGATTCATTTTATTAAGCTCGGCTTTATTAACAAGGCTCTGTGGAGTGGTTGGACGGACTCATCAAGTTCGTGAGAAGTCCTGAAGCTTCTAAACAGAGAGCTGTTTGAGCTGAGCAATGCCTCTACTTGTCTTACTTTGTAACTCCTTTTACAAAACAGAAAAATCGTTGGTTTACTCTTTATTTAGATGAACTAGAGTGGATTAATTATCCTTCACCTTAGTCTGAAAATACTCTACAGGAACTTAGGACAACAAACACTTTCTTCTTGCAAGCGCAACCACACACTGAAGAGCCAAGTATGCTTTTGAAATGTTTAACTTCTAACAAGAAATACGACTGTGCTCCATAACTCACTCACTTTACACCCAGCTGCAGGAGGAGCAGTGACACTGAACCATCACTGCAGAGATCCATCTCTTTTGGTGGGCGTTTTTTGGGGTGTTCAAAGAGGGTGTGAAAGGTTCTAACTGCATCTTCTCTTCAAAGTACGCATCATTTTAATGAGCATTCTTTAAAAGGCACACTTGTGGTATAGAAAGGGAAAAAAGCAATAGTCTACAAAAGCAAATCTGCATAATTTATGTGTTGTCTAAGGTCTCTGTTGCTGAAGTCAGAAATGAAGAATCTATATTTTATGAAAAGGATCTGATTTAATTGCATGCAGAAATAATGCAATCCTTTCCCTTTTTTTCCTGGCTGCCTTTTTTTTTTTTTTGTGGAATGCAGGATAATTGAAAGAACCATTTTACATGATAGAGGAATAATTATATACCCTGTCTGCACTTTGTCTCTTCAGGTCAGGCTGTATCCTAACTGTGGAAGCAGGTTCTTCCACCCTCACACAGGGCAGGATGGGGAACACCGTCTCCAGGAAGCCAGCCTGAAGTATCCCACTGAGGTCAGCACTTTGACTTGTGCTTTGCTAAGCTGCAGACTTCTTCCCCTGTCTGTTTTGATGACAATAGTTGTTTAGCTGTCCAGCCTCTCCATTCAGGCTGTAATAACCTGCTGGACAAAATGTTTAATACCATTGCTCTTGCCAAAAATTTAATTGCATCCATTGATGCATCAGAAACAAAAGTGTAACCTAATGAATTTTTGCTTAACAGTGGCTTTATCTTTCCTTCTTCACTATTTCTCAAGGTTACTGGAGAACAGATCCTACTGCCTGCTACACCAGCATCTGCCTTTTGAGTCCTCAGTACCTCGACTACTCTTTTTGAGTAACGGAGCTCCTGACCTAGGCAGTAATGAAGCTCTACCAGTTGGTGTCTGATTTTTTTTTAAACGATTATTAATAGTTTGAGATGGTTCATACTCAAAGGCACCAGCTCAAGTTTCAGACTAAAAGAAGAAAAGGGAACAGACTATAAGTAAAGAGCAGAGATCTGCAGAACAACAGGTATAAGCTTTCCTAGAAAATTAAAACCAGCGAAGTGCTACAGCTCTGATGGCAGCTGGGGACTGGCAGGTCAAGCAGTTGAGCATCTGCCCAAATTTAACAACATCAATGTACGTAGAGATGCAGTTAACCATCTTCTTAAGTCAAGTCTTTCCCTTTTCTACCAAACTGAGTACCAGTGTAAAGCGCTACCCTAACTGCTCTCACCAATGTAACTAAAGCCTGGGTTAAACCAAACACTTCTTCCTGGAGCTGTTGCATTCTGGCTGGACACTAAGAGGTGATGCGCAGCTGTCTGCAAGCTAACTGGCCTGGTTCTCTTGAGAAAGCTTTCTCAGTTTGTCAATAAGAAAACTGATTAAGATTCAAACCTAAGATTTCTAAGGAATATAGATGGGTTTGGAAAGACACCAAATAGCAGATGATGTGCTTCATCATGAAGGTTCCGGGACCACTGTTACTTGTTGAATCATGTTAACTACTTGAGCTGAGAGATTGACTTCAAGCTTGAGTTTTGTAAGGTCAGACAAGACATAGCTGAGAACCTGACCTTCCCTGAACCATGAATACTAATAGCACCGCCGTGACATTTAAACAGATGAAATACACCTCTGCTGTAAGCAAGAGCTTTCCATTTATCCAGCCTATGCTGTCATAATTCTGAAGTGTCAAGGTCTGATCTGGATCATTCTCCAGCCAATGACGGATGAGCAATTCCCCACAGAGCACTCTGTGCATGGGCGCTCTGTGCAGCTCGCGCTCGGAACCGTCTGTTTGCTACCTACTTCAACAAGACAAAAACCCACGAGAGCCCCTGCGTGTAAAACAGTGCAATACCCCCCCAACACACCCTAAAATAACGTCGTGATTTCTGCCTTCTCCAAGAGCACTGCCAGGCCACTGACCTGACTTGAAGAACTCTACCTTGGAGCTCCCCAGGGGCAGAACTACAGAATCCGACTTGCAATCCCTGGGTTTTACACAGCCAATTAAATTGATATCTCTTTTTCCACTCCACTCTAATATGCAAAGCCATTATTTACATTTAGGTCTGAAACGTAAAATAAGACTGTTCTTAGCAGTACTGGACAGTTGAAGTAGTACTTAAGGAGCTCCTCAGAGTTCCACCTTTAAGAATCCTCCAGGGCCACAAGTCTACCTCAGATTCCCAATGACGGCTATTTTCATTTTTCAGCATAATGCTGGTTTTTTACATACCAAAGTAATTTCTGGGCTCAGAAAAACGTCATTAGAGATTGCCCTTTTCTTTTCACCTCCATCTCTGGTGAGATCAGGATGCACACAGGTAAAGCCCTTGTTGTTCCTGCCCACAACTCAATACTTACTGCAGCAGAGTAGGGAAGGAAAGGAGGAACAGAGGATGAAGCAAGGGACTGAACTACACCCCTGTTCTTTTAGATGCTATTTATTAAGAGTAAGTGAACGACGACTACTGCTGTGTTAGTTCTGTTGCTGTAAGATCTTCAGCGAACCAAACACTGCTCTCTGCTATTCTGTTCACTTTCATAATTGGTGCATTTGCTGCTCAAGAGTCACAGTTAAGAGGTGGGACTCAGTGGAACTGCATCAGTGTTCTAGAGCTGAAGTCTGAGTCCACAAAACATCCCTAAATTAAGCCCAAAGGCCTCGGACCCGTCACTCACACCATCGCTACCTTGGAGGCAGGCTGTGGTCCGTGCCTGGTGAGTGGAGGCACTGCCAGTAATGACCCCGAGTATCACCACTGCCACCCCGGCAGGTTCAACGGAAGCATTTAAAATGAGGAGGAAGTTTTGTTTATTGTGAACATATGCCCAGCTGGCTGTCAGCACAGCTCACACTACTGAATTTTCTTGGAACTGAACGTTCTCGTTACTCCTTCCTAGCACATTTTCCTTGGGTCCTGATGGAACATTAATGGGATTCATCCCACTGATTTTTGATGCACAGATAATTTCAAGCCACGAAATCTCATTGTTATTCTCTGCAAGTGTATCACTGAAGTCTAGACACTGTAACTTCTGTGAACTTTCTGCATTTTATTTGTTTTGCTACACCTTTACCACACTACTCGAGTTCCCATATTTGTGTAAACAATTCAGTATATTCATACTGAAACATAAAGCTTATTTTCTTGTAAGGATCCAAAAGAAGGACACATATTCTCAGTTTAAGAGAGTTCAACCAATTCGCTGTAAGATCATTCTACTAAGTTTGTAATCTTCCATTCATCTTATTTTTCTTTTAGGCCATTTACTATTTTGTTTTAAATAACAATTAACCTTTTAAACCTTTTAGTCTTTCTTCTGTATTCTAACTAATGGGAATTCCCAAACTCACTGCTTATAATCTGCATTTAAATTGTTGGTTGTCTGTTTTGCATTTCTCAAACCAATTATTCAAATGGCTGCCAAATTCTCTTTATCTTCCACTAGCATTCTAGAATCAGCCTTGTTGTCAGCATTATCAGTGCCAGTAGTAATTACATTATTCCTTCAAAAAGTACCCTTGAACCCAGACAAACCAGTTACAATCAGGAACCACTGTAAGCCAGTTTTTAATATCCTTTTTTCTCCTGTCCAGTTCCTTAAGATACCGTTATCATCTCTGCTTTGTGCTTTAACAAACTGCAATCACCTGGATATTAGAATATCATGATAAAAGCTTAGCAGGAGAAAGAGATTAAATTTTGCCTAACATTGATTTGTGCTAATAATAGATACCTTCTCCTTGCTTTATTAATGATCTTGACTGACTTTTGCCGTGTTACATTCCCAAACGCAGATGTCACCAACGAGCATCCCTATTAGCTGTGGACTGGCACAGCTAAACCACTGAAACATTATTTCTCTGGTCCAGTCCTCGTGTTGTGCAGTCTTTTCTCATTTCAGGGTCTACTTCACTGTTTCTGAGGTTTCCTCACTAAATTAGTGAACTCCTGTGCACTAGCCAGTGCAATTCTAAGGATGTGCCAGTGCAATTCTTAGAAATGTGAGTAGTAAGTGGTAACTTCTGTTCTGCATGAGGTAATTAGCTTGTCTAAAATATTTCATCCCTACCCACAGAATCTATTTTTTCTTGGCCTTTCTGGTACCTGCCCCATCAGCCCTGTAATTTACTGCAGTTTTGACTCCTGTGTGACCTTAGCCTCCAGAATCAAGGCGAGCAGCTGTCTGCGTCTGCTTCCCGTGCCTCCAAAGTCTCGCCAACCTCACAGCTTCAATATAGAGCATTTACACTAATTATCCTTTTTCCCCTGAATTTTGCAGAATATCTTTAATAAAACAACTCTTCACATTAGCTAAAGTCAGCCTGTGCTGCACCCATAAAAGCATATGGTGGTTTGTAGCATTAGCAGAACACCTTCTGCCTACTCCCAGTTTCATCCCACCCATCGCAGCTGCATCCCAATTCTCACCTCTGTGCATTAGCAGGGGACTTGAAACACTCGGGTGAGCTCTCCTTCGCTGGCAGCTAAACAAACAAACCACCTGCATTAATTTTAATGAGAACCTCAAGGTTTTCTATAAAAGAACTCTCAGGAATATTTAATAGCTGAAATAAACACTCAATTAAGGTAAGAAGGTGGTAAGTATTCAGTTTTCTTGAACACCATCCCTGTGGATATCACATTGATTATTAAAAAACGGTACACGCCAAAATGAGAGGAAACAACCAGCAGCACAGATGGTGGAGAAGATGATGTGAGCAAAGTGAAGGAGTTGTGTCAGGGCACCGAGGAGAAGCCAGAGCTCCTTTGCAGGCACATGAGAAAAACCAGTTTGGGGGTTTTTTTGCTTTTTTTGTGGCTCTCTAGCTTGTATTGCTCCAAGCACAGACCCCTCTGAACTTCAGCCAGCAGCCGCTTGTCTCCATGCACAGCAAAGAAGGGTCTCCCTGGCATCCGGTCAGAGGTGAAGACTGGCAGGTGACGACTTCTCAGCTGAAAGAGGGAGTTGTATGGTGGTTTTAAATTTAATCTCTACAGAACTTAAGAGCAGATTCTTCGGTGTCACCACTTATCTCTGCCAAATCTATCCGTGTTTCTGGCACTAATACTACAATAAGAAAATCTAACACTCGGGTCAAGGCATTAACAAACCTACACTGGGTGAGTCTCGGCGACCAGCGCGATCTGCAGAGCAGCCTCTTGGTAACAAGAGTTAACCAAATGCCATAGAAGGAACTACATCCACATTACACTTATTATTACATGTATTACGTGTTGAGACAACCACATTGGGAGCAAATATTTATCACAGACTTTTAGGGCCAGTGATTTCAAGGGAAGGAGAAAATATCCTACCCCAAAATATTCATTTCATCAGAACTTCCACTGAGCACCTTATTTTGAGCTCTGTATCTTTGCTTCTTGGGGTCAACTTTCACTTCTGAGGAGGTCTGATCTCCTCCACAGAAGAAATCATGCACCACTAGAAGGGATTTTAAAAAGCTGAGAACATTCAGAAATGTCTCATTTTATATGATATGCGATGATGCAAAAGTGAGGCAAAATGCCAGAGCAGAAACAGAATAAAAATAGCCAACAGTTTTTTAATCTACAGAGCCTTCCACCTCCATCACCGGCTGAACCATCTGTTGTGCAGTTGTTCAGATCTGCAAAAATAAGTGTGTATAAACTAAAATGTGTTGTGTCTTTTAAAGCTTAGACAATCTGCTGGGTAAAGGAGTTTCTTTCTATATTTAAAAATAATATTCCAATTTTTGGGTTTTTTAACAAGGCAACCAAAATAAACCTGCAAAACAAGTCTGAGATGAAGATACAAGATTTGATGGCAGAGCACAGAGAAAAATCAGAGAAAGTCTGATTTTTCTTCAGCCCCCAAGTACATGACAGAAGGAACGTGCCGTGCCCTGCATGTCCTCTCCCACCCCTCTGCACTGCCCCACTGCTGGGTCCTCGCTCACTGGCTCTCCCTTACTCCACAGGAACTCCTCACCAGAGAGGAAGGAGGGCAGTGACCGCACAGCCCTGATCTTACATCTTGAAGACTTGTTTTTTGCCCTTTCTCAACATAAACTTCCTCAAAGACCTTCCAAAAGCCATTTATTCCATCTGTGCCTTGGTCTCCCCAGGCTAGGAGGATAAAGGCACTGAAGACTGCGAGCACTCAGCCAGCATGGATGACAACCAGAAAAGTACCATGGACAGAAAGATAGATAATCTCCTCTGAGACTATAAGGATGAGGAAAGGCTTCATGAGGCCAGATAAAACCACATTCACCCTCAAAATAATCCTTTTACTGGATCAATAGAACCACTTTATGGGCAAAGGTAAGTGCTCAGTGAAGCGTCACACCCAGCCATTAGCTGGTGCGGTGTCTGGGCAATGCACACAGCAAGTGACCACTACTCCACATCTCACCTGACCATGAGGAACTACAGAGGTTAGTCTATGCAGTTGATACCTGAGCTTTACACAGACCTACTCACACATGCTTCTCTCGGGGTTTTGGGCCATGCGCCTGCAGCAGCTGCCCTGAAGTCCAGTGCTGGTACAGCCATCACCTTGGAAAAATGGCTTCACACACTTAGTGCTGCTTTTAGGCTTCCACACACCGTTCCAAACCTGGCCTGTAGGATATCCGTTCCTGTTGACAGAGAAGACTAGACATTCAATAAAACTGTTATGACTTGGTAAAGCATCAAGGTGAGTTAGGCTCGATCCCCACAGTACCTCTGGTAATGTGTTCAAATCCTATGAAATGGGCTTAACTATGTATCGCGTTTTAAGAAATTGGCTCAGTGACCTGAAACAGGAGATTCTGTGACAGAAAACATATCTAATTTATTCTCTTGACCCGGCGCATTTGACATAGATTATAGTTTTAACAGCTTTGCTGAAGCTCTTGGGCTGTGCACTCCACAGCTGCAGGGATGACGTAAATAGGACATTTGGACATGTTTGCTTCTGCTTTCCGACTGAAGCCAAAGGCACCTCCCGAAACCTCGGGGAAAACGGAAAAGTTTTTGGAGCAAAAGCACAAACTAATGAAGGATGAAGTCCAACTGGTACACCACTTCACTCTTCACCTTTTACAGCAAATTCCACACTTCCTATATATATTCCTGTACCTTGTCTTAAAAAAAGAAAAATAATATACATAGCTGTCCACCCTTACAGAACAGCTGAGTGTCGTGTCAATCTGACAAGCAATCCAAGTGTTTGCCAGCCCACACTGTTTCTCTTCCCCTTCTCTCCTCTTTCAGCAATACACGTCCCTGACATCATAGGCAACACTTGGTGCGGGACAGTGGAATGCACCATGTTCCGTTTCTGACCCTTCATCACTGTGACACAACAGTGACTTCCACTGAGTGAAACCAATTTTCCGACAAGCTGGGAAGACAGATGAAGTACATTCATGATAGATTATTACATTCTGTCCCTTGATTATTCAGTAAGACAGTCACTCTCCAATTCCTAAAATTATCTTTCTTGCAATTTCAAATAATTTACATCAACAATGCACGCTTTGCTCTTCTTGTGGGGTGATGCTCCATAACTCATTCATTATTTATGTTCTTTTGCTATGTCGCTACGCATATACTGGTTCCACCACTCTGAAAAGCTTTTCAAGAGAAATGCCCAATCCTTTCATTTCCCTTTAAGGGGTTTCAGATAGAATTAATACACACTAATAATTCAAGTTGTCTTTGCGCGTTGGTGGATGAGTTTTCACAGAGGCTGAACAGTTTCCACACAGTATTACCAATCCACATTGATAATTACATTTTTTTCCCCCTTTCTAGCTGGTTGATGGGCAGGTCGCTTATGAAATAATATGGTTTGGTGATAGGTAGTTTTGCTTTGCTGTGACTCGAACCCAGAAGAGACTCATGATGTGTTGAGAACGTTCACTAAATATAGTATCTATCAATCTACTATGGTCTTGTTAAGAGGAGCACTCAAAGTTTCCACCTACCTTCTTGCCAGGCCTTTCAGTTTGGATAAACGCTGGAGATGCTCATTCTTCTGCTGGTCAATGGTGGGAATTTCTACCCCCACCTACTGGTGGGAATACAATTTAAAGTCATTTCACATTGCCAAGAGAGAAAAGAAGCAAAACAAAATCAGTGATAATCATTCCATCGCTGTTCTTTAAAGAGTGTCTAAAGAGGATCTAAAGAGAGCTCAAGAGGTCCTGAGGACCCAGAGTGGCCCTCCTGCAAGGACGGGATTTACATTCAACCAGGGGCGCTCAGAGCCTTAAAATTCTTTCTTTGCAATTCTATCAATAACCCCTTCCACCCTTCTTGCCCTGACCTTTCCTTCTGCTTTACGAGAAACCTGGTCAGAACCATTTCCTGGACTTAATGGTTTCTTGGCTATTTTTTGTGCGGCGTTATAGAACAGCACCTTGTTACAAAAGCACGTGACGGATTTAGGTATTGATTCTCTTTAAAGCTGATTTATCAGACGGGAGACAGAGTTTCATTTCCCAGTCACCTCAGGGCCCAGAGCCCTTTTAGTCCATTAACAATCATGAGTTTGAAACTGTCCACTTAAAGAAGATACCCATATATCATCCCTATTTAGTGCATACAGGAAGCTTAAATGCTGCTTAATTGCATGATCTTACAGTTGCTGGAAACGTTCAAAATATTTGAAGGCACAAAAGCAGCCATTCCAAAAGGACAAAACAAGAATAAACAAGAATGAGAAGGAAATAGTTTTATCTGCCTTTGCAGTTTAACTTGAATTTATTTTTAGTTAATGATAACAGACTCAAAAAAATCCAAGCACTGAGCAATACCAGAAGTGTCACTTGGAACAGAGTTAAACACACTTTCACTATCATTAATCATGGCAGAAGTGACAGAAGAAAAATGAGCTGGCTTGGTATATCTAATATATTAATTCTCCCTGCAGACTGGCTTGATGCATGAGCAAGTAAAAACAGGTAAACCGCTGGAAAGAGAGGAGAATGTCAGTATGAGACTTTCGGTTAGGAAGAAATAGTGTGATTTTTCCTCAAAGAAAGCTGCAAAAGTTAAAAAGCACAAAGACTCTGGTTTTAAATGTGCTTGAATAATTCCAATAGAAAAATAGATGAACTAGAGCAGCTTAACCCCATTTTCACAGTGGTTGAGCACAATGTTTTACTTCCTCCCCCTCCACCAGTTCCCGTGTTGCCTGCAAAGGATTGGTTCAGATTTGCTGGAGATCTGGGTAACTTTTAACCTTACAGCTGCCCCAGAGCTGTGCTTTTTCCCCCAAATTATTTAATTTG
>NW_010421554.1:18573-39549 GCF_000710305.1 Buceros rhinoceros silvestris | reverse complement strand
CTGCTGCTTAGTTATGCTCACAACAACAAACACTACTTGTTGCTTTGTATTTTCTCCTGTTTCGGTATAATTACAGCCATCCGAGATGCTCCTTAGCTCCTAGTGAAATACACACAAGGTAAGCAGAGTAGATGGATGGAATCTTTTTCTTTGAGGCGATGCTCAAAGGTGATCATTTCAGATCAGAACTTCAGTTCCTCTTTAGTTGCTGGTATGTTCTAGCACTTAAACTGCACATATGGAGTCCTTCCTAAAAATATAAAACGCAGCCCTGCTGGTGTTGACAGGACGCAGAAACATTACCGTGCAACTTCAGAAACCCAGAACCAGTGAATCAGAATCTTACCATCAAGTTCAAAGTTGACCCAAAGGCACAATGGAACGAAAAGGAAGATGAGGAGGTTAAACACAGTCCAATGGTTCATTCTGTGTGCTGGCAACAGAGAGGGTTCTTACTCATTTGATCGAGGTTTTTATGAAAGTTCTTTTGCTGTAACAGATCATCGAGTGATGAGCTCCTGGCAAACTCGGGAGAGGGATAACTGTACGACTCACAGGCTGTTCCGTCCCAAGTTATTCACGTAACCCATCTGCAGCTTACATCTTCCTTCCCAGCCCGTTTTCCACAGGTAACAGAAAGTATTTTACTGTTACAAATAAAGTGGTAAAAACGGGGCTAAAAACAAAAGCAGAAGAGTATGACAAACCCAGAAACAATAGAATTACTTAAATCAGTAAAACTATAAAAAATGCAGGGAGTGGTTTTAGCTGCATCTCCAAATCACAAAGGGCGACGTGAACAAGTGAAGTGACAGCAAGAACAGGAGCGTACGCGGACTCCACACGATTCCAGTAGCAGCTACGCTTTACAACCCAACTCGTGGAGTGAGACAGCTACTTTAAGGCTGATTAACAGCCAGCCTACAGCCCATCTGCTTCGGAGAGCCAGGACCCTAAAGACAATTCCAAAATTAAACCAGAAGGTAAACATTGATCAGGAATGTAGTTTTCTCTTTTAACCTGATGAAAAATTTTCTTTTGGTATCTCACCCGCTAAATAGTAAATAGAGAACAGAAGATTAAAAGATTTTGTTTAATTCAGTTCAAAAGTTATTTAAGCTATCGGGTCACTAATCAATGGAAAAAACCCTCAGTTTTTCCAAGATTAATTTCATTATTACAGAGTAAATCTCTGTAGTCGTTCTTCAGGGGAGAGAAAAACGTGACCCACTGTGCTCGTGGCTGCACCCAGGTTTTTGGGGAAGTCCTACGCTAGCGCAGAGCCGCTCTGTCCTCAGGGATAGCTTGAGAACTGCTGTGCCTCAAACATGTCTCTGAATCACAATTTTCCTCCTGATGGCTTGATGCTGAGGGAAAATATTAACCAGGTGTCAGGATGGTTTTTTTGTTTCTACAGATCATTTCAGTTCGAAAAGGCTTTTTGCAAGAATGACAATTCTGCCGAATCTCAGACTTTTTCTGTAAAATGACATTTCCATTTGGTAATCACCTTAATTACAGCAACAACGACAGCATCACAGGTGAAGAGCAATGTTCTTGGACAACTCAAACAAGCGAGGAGATTTGTTTAATTTTCAGTGTCCGGGATTCCAGGTTTTCATTCTGATTTGAGGAATTGTTTGAGGTATGTTACCAACTTTTGTTTCTTCTTGAATAACTCATTTCACTGAAAATGCAGACCAACCTGACAAAGGTAGGTAAACTTCTATGTTTTCACTCAGCAGCAGAACCCAATCTATTCTAGATGTCACCTTTCCTGCTATGATAATAGGTATCAATCCTCAGAAACAGAAAAGCTGCATAATTTTGAACCACTGTCCACTTCAATGTGATCTGAAAGGCAGATGTATCACTCCAGCTTAGCTCTGGACCTCACCTTTCCTGTCTGAGAAGGTCTGGGTACAGTTTCAAGTTCCTCTAGTCAAGGCCAGACATAGGAAAACTGGTTTGAATAAAATTACAGTTCTCCAGTGTATATACCTGGTATGACCAACTCTAAGGTCTTATCACTGTAAAATAAATCTGCAGATATAGTTAATAGATTCTTTATTCTCTTAACATTGAGAGTCAAACTCATTGAGTGGAAACTCATTTTCATGCTCCTCAAACTGAGGCACCAAATACAGAATCTCTATAGCGCTACCCCCGAATTATGAGCCCTGCAGATTGGGCCATCGCTATGTGTCCACTCCAGCAGCTACCGTTGGCGCTGGAGAAGAACCAGCTCACAAAAGGAGCTCTGCACCTCAAAATAACTAGAAACTCTTACAAATCTCCATAGCTATCAAATCATTGTGAAACTGTTGGCTTAAAAAGTCCCAAATAAGTGTTAATTTAACTTTTTGGCATTTCACAAATATTTACCTTCTTTGGTATTTCATGTTTCCCCATTTATTCTCTAGCTGTTGCCCAACTTAGAAAAAAGTATCTACAAAACTTTGCCAATTAAGGAATTTATTTGAAAAATTGCTCACTAGAAAAGATTTTTGTCTACAATGAGATTACTCATGTACTAATTTATTTGTCTGCATAACCATAGATGAACAATCGCTTTATTGCCAGTCTTGCTTAAAAGGAGTTTCTTTGAAGGGCCAAGAATGGAGGAAAAGCACTTTATTTTAATAAGGTCATGATGCTCAGTAAATAATTTGTATATTGAAGGTTAAATGCTTATCTCTATACAGTAAAAAGTATTTTTGTCTATCCCTGAACACTGGAAAAAGTACAAAGAAGGGATTCAAGAATAGTAAATGAAACAGTTTTATGTACTTGTAGTTGTTCATCCATACTTCACATCCACACTCACTCAACATGAGGTGGCAGCTGCTTTAAAACCAGCCCCATTTTTCCTCTTCAATTTGCTCCTAACAGCTGCATCTATAGGTAGAGCAATTACCTAGGTAAGTAACAAAGCTGTGCCACAGTCTAACACTGTAATCATTAGCCCAGGATGTTAATTAGAGAGAGGGGGGTCAGATGAGGACAGTCTGGTAAGATTGTTTCTATTCAAAAACCACTTAAAGAGAAAATTAGAATGCTCATGACAGTCTGATACAGAGGTGCAAAACCGATTCTGGTGACTTCACAAGACACCTGCTATAGAGACTTTCACACGGAAAAAGAGAACATACTGCCACGAGCTGTCAACATCTTCCTCTTACAGTGCAGTGATGGCTAACATTTAAAATAAGATTTCAGAGTTTGAGTTCTCAAAACATTCTCCTCCTTCAGATGGTTATTGGCTAATATATCAGAGAACACAGGTTCCCTAATGATGCATCAATAGCACAGAGCTTTACAAATGCCCTTCCATCCCGATGATATATTAGTCAATAACATGTAGCAGCTGGCAAGAACTTCCACTGAATCGGACACTCCAAGTTTTATCCTTTTTGTTTAATTTACATAGTTAAGGAAGAAGATGTTAACAGGCTGAGAAAGCAAGTTCAGCTACAAGAAGCTATTAATTGCCAACTGTGGTACCTTAGTCTGGAAAGGCAGATGGTACTTCTCAACTTCCCAACAGCCTCTAATAGAAAAATTAAATCACGGTATCATAATTCCACATCATTCTTCTCTCCAATTCGCTATTACACCTCAAATCATTCCATTTACCCCTTCAACAGAGCTGCTAGTGATAAGCCTCCTGCCCGCCACTGCCATTTGCCGCTTTCAATCTAGACGCAGCTCCTGTGCCCAGCTGGCGATCACTGGGAACACTTGGGTTTTCTAACCCTGAGTCACATGCCTTGGCTGCAGCTCCTGAACTTGGCACCCCGAACTGGAACAGCCCCCCTGACCTCCTCCTCTCCTGGCACACTGCAGCGTTTACTGAACAAGACAAAAGGTAAAACACAACAAGGGCTTTTTTTTTTACTTAGACATTAATTTCTCCTCACAAGAGAGACTTGATTAGTTTTGTTCAAAGACTTTGCACCACCGCTGTGCTGAGAGACACAGCATGTTCTTCAAGCAGCTCCTGCCGCTCCACCAGCCTGCTGCTGACCATCCATCTCCATTTCCTCTGGCAGGCCCAAGGTCTTTTAATGGTTTATTAACTCTGGGAAGCTTGTCTTAGTTCAGGAAAGATTAAACCACCAGCTGCATCCGGTGGGAGCAGAGTGGAGTCTGTCTGATCCTTGTTCTGTACCTTGGCTTTCTATTTCCATGTTCCCTGTCTACATTTACCACGATAGCGTTATTTGATTTAACGCCATGAAGTCAGGAAATGTAATATAAACTGAAAACTACACCTTGATTTCACATAGTGATCGCCTTTCCTGTTAGTTTTCAGGAAAAGTCTAAATAATGGGGATTAGCGCTCAATCTCCAGACACATCAGATCTGTCTGGATGCCCTCCCACATTCTGCAGTTGGGGAAAAAAGGCACTTCCACCACCACACGCTGTTAGATCGGACACCCCTTGGATTACAGTCTATCTCTGAAAAGATAAATCAGTTACAGGGGTTACAAAGAAGAGAGTAAGAAGAAAAGGAATAAAAAGGCTGATAAATCAAACCCAGGATTGCGGTTCAGGCAGGAGCTGGGAAAGGCTACTAAAATGTTCCAAGGAGCAATACAGTGTGTTCCTGAAGGAAGCTGAAAATGTCAGCAGCCATCCAAAGGAATGGAGAGGATGGATGGAGAGGATGGGTAATCGGGACAGACCACAGATGCTACTGTGAAGCACTTTCAGTCTGAAGTGGTGATCAGCTATATAAAAACTGACACCACAGACAGCTGAAGTTTCAAACTATGCGCACTGGAAAGAAAACGATATAAAGATACGTGAGTTTGAGGATTTAGAAGGACTTCTTGAAGCACTTCATAGTTAGCATCAGCTGATGCGTGTCTCTGCATGCTGGTAAAGCAACTCTTGTTCTGAAGCCTGTATCACAAGCCAAGGCTGGAGACAGCACAACTAGTGACATGACACAAGCATCAGAGAGAAAACCGAAACCCCAGAAGCCTGGTGTCATCGTACAACACGCATCATAGTTCTGCTCACTTGCTCCATCGCCTGCTGCTAGTGAATCACGCCAACCCCATGGTCCTGAAGAAAGAGACAAGTTTCAAACCTTTAGTTCTCATGCTGAAAAAAGGTTTGTCTATGAGCATCTTGTATCACACAAAATCCAAGGAGGCAACTAAGAGTTCGCACTGCTCTTTCCTCACCCAATCCTTATATTGCCTTGTTGTCTTTCCTGCCTGCCTTCCAGCCCTCCCATGACCACTGATCATCACCACTGCTCCAGAAAGGACTGCTGAACTGCTCAGGGAAAAGACTCAATCGCCTGTAATTTACATTGATTAGAGTTCTTTCAATTTTTTAAAAGATATATCAGGGATGCTAATTGAAACAGGGTATTTACCGAATCAGTTCCAAGGTGACCACACGTGCTTCACAATCTCGTTCAAGAAACATGGATCAGTATTTAGTGAGACTGTGTTTTCCTGTTGATGAAGAACAGTAGTTTGGGGGGACTACTCTGAGCAGCAATTTATTCAAGTCGGCGCAAACATTTACTGAATAAAGACTCTGCAGCCTGACGGAATGAGGAAACAGAGGTTCTCAGCATAAAATTAACATATAAAATAAAACAGAGGGAGATCTACTTAATTTCTTTGATCACTTCTAGTGATAGAAATGGATGTGAATGCTACATCTTTCACCATTAGTAGTTGTTTTAAAATTACATATAAATCATCCTGCAGCCTTTCTACACAGATCGATCTACAGAGGCCTCTTTCAGAAGACAGGGAGAGTGGTGGATACCTGTTCTTCAAGGAGAAGTCATTCCCACTCCATACAGAAGACAACAGAAGATGGAATGAGGCAACAGTGTCAATCAGATCTAGATTAAATATATTTGTGAGGACTGATAGAGAATTTCGAGGCATTTGCAGGCACAGACGAGCAGTTTGCAGCTCTGTTTGATGCATCACAGCAGCTGTAGGGGAGATGCTCTCCCAGCCTCAGCCCCTGGGGCAGCGCTCTACCTGAGCACCGGGAAGATCCTGTTTTGCCCAGGCTAAAAGCATTTTGCAGCTGAGGGTTAACTAAATCTCATTTCAACCATGTTACCTAATCTTCCCTATTTTTATGCCTAAAATGTAACTCGACTGAGGGCAGTGTTATAATGCAGCACCCATCTAGCTAATAGCCTAAATCACATTATCCGCTTCAAGTGATGACAGCGCTCTAACTGGATTTCATACTACAGAAGAACCCCAAATGTTAAGAGAGAAATTGCTATTCAATGAGAAAATGTTTGTGTGAATACAAACACAGAACCACAAGAACACTTGATGAATGGCATACATTTACTAGCAGGGGAAAAGAAATATTTTCTCTAGTCCGTCTAACTAGTTTATTATTCAAAGGGAAAAAAGGTGGTGGGCCATCAGATGAGTCCTGGTTTTATTTTTAAAAAATACATGCAAAAGTATATCTTAAAAATATATATAAAAAAAGTATATGCTATGCCAGTACAATGCAGAAAAATATGAATTGCCATGGATAAACTAAAATATTTTTTATTTAGGCAAGGGCAGACAAACAGCAAAATATGAGAGAGACAATGAGCATCTAAAGGAAAACTACTGGGTCAGCATGTTGGAGTTACATACAAATGAGGCAGAGAACTGTTTGGTTTCCAGAACGACTACTTTAACAACAACAAAAAAAACGTAAAATACCGGAGAGCCACCACAGTGATTGAGCAGACAGGGCTTATGGGTGGATGCAGAGAGCCCAGTCCTGGCAAAAGTGAGGCCATAATCTGGGTACCAAAAATAAACATGGGAATCGTTGTTGAATACAAAAATCATACAGGAGATCTTGTGGTGATTGCAAATAATAAAACCATCTGTCCAGCAGTAAGAAGCACCACAGCAGTCAAAGAAGGGGATGAAGCATAAATCACAGAAAGGCACCCTGGCAACAGGAAAGATGCTGCTGAAAGCTCATCTGGAAGAGTATGTGCAATCCTGATCACCACAAAGTCAGTGCAGAATCAGGCAGGTGCAGGTCAGAGCTATCGATTCAGACTGAATTTGGGGGAGTTTGAGCTATGCAGACAGATTTGCCAGGCTCAGTCCCTCAACCTTAGAACAATGCAACGAGATTTTTTTTGCCAGTGTTTGAGGCCTTGATGCCAGGAGGAATTTTTAAAAGTGACCCATTAAAGCTATGAATCCAAAGAGGTGAAGGACAAGAGCAGAACAGGACAGCATTCATAGGGTGTCCTTAATCCTGGGTAGAGATCTTTCTCCCATTTTAGATAGATTCCTAGAACGTATTTCCAACAGGATTCTCATATCAAAAAGGTGTGGGACCACACATAGAGATAAGCATGTGGAGAGGGGGATCACCACAGCTCTCCAGGTACTAAACGTCCAGCTTATCTTATTTTCTTTTTAAAAAGCAGCTCATACGGACCAGAAACCCAGAACTGGCTCTTCCTCCTCCTCACACTCCTCCCGGGTTGAGTAACTGATGAAGAGTCGTACCATCTCCCTCTTGCTGACTGACCAATAGCAGGCAAAGATGGAAAGGTACAGACCTTGGCAACCTTGGTCCACGGTTGACAAGCAGATTAATAAAGGATAGGATAGGGATGAGTTTTGACAGAGGTGAGGATTACGGTGTCTGCATCCTGAACAGGATGTATTTTATACAAGATGTGCTCCAAATCTTTAACTGTATTGAAAAAGAATCTTACGAGCACATATGACTGCTGCAAGCTCGAAGCGCATTTCTTCTCAAGATTTCTGGAATTTTAAGGTTGAATCACTGGTTTCTTTCAATTTATTGCTGTATTTTATTTCCAGCAAGGGTTGTGGCCTTGTAACAGCCAGAGACCTTGGAACTGATTATCTCTGGTAAGAACACTTAATCGATTTTGCCCATCGCATTGGAAGTTTGGTTTTAGCCATATGCTTAGTGATGACTTCACAGCTTCAGTAATCACCACAATAAAATGCAGGACGCACAAGGATAAAAAGAAACCACAAAATAAATCAGGTGAAAAGTGCTGCTTATTCTTTCTTTCGTATTTACGTTTCACTTAGATGATGATGGTGGCTACTGAGAAGGTGTAACAGCTGCAAGGCCTTTGAAGGAGCTAGTAGTGAAAAGAAAGATGCATCTTCTTTCCTTCTGCTAGTGTCAGTACTTTTAGTGATAATACTATCCCTGTACGAGCACACAGATACCACCTAAAGCAATAAGAACAATCTCATCATTGTGCTACAATAAAGAATTAGTTTTAAATTTGCATAGTTAAACAGAATAAATGATAATGTACAATATTCTGGAACTGCAGCATTTTGACTGACTTTCAATAAACTGACTTTTACCAGCATAAAGGGGGGATTCCAACCTCCCCCCACCCTTCTGGCAAACAAGAAACCTCTAAAGGAGAAGATACTCAGAGTGGTCTGGGCACCTAAAAACGAGGACACAGAGACCACTGCTGGGGAGTGATGAAGCAGGTCAGTGGTGCAGATGCCATTATTTATACATTCTCCATCTCTCCTGAAATGCTGAGTATACATATACAGCCATAGAAACGGTTCCTGTTTCTTTTTGGTACCCACAGGAAGCATCGGTTTGCGTATACTGACACAAAATAACAGCATTACAGGATTTTTCTATCTCAGTTCATGTTTTCTTGAATGTCTTTGAAAATTTTAGCACCAGAATAGTTATTTTTTATGATTCAGGATAATTCACTTACATAGGAAGTGAAAACACTTCAATTTGCAGAAGGCTTTGTGTACTCATTTCACACTAAAGTTAAAAAGAAAAGCCTGTACATCGAGAAGAAGCAGGAGAAAATAGCTATGAACACATGGAGGCACAACCAATGCCAGTGCAGTGTCACCACTTATTCATCTTCCTGCTCTCCTTTTCCCTTGTAACGGAGGGAAGCGTTCTTTAGGAAGGGTCGTGATGAAGGCTGCTCCCCACATGCTCTTACATTTAAGGACTCTTTATTTAGTACCACTCCAAACCATTTCTCCCCACAGAACAAGAAGGACCTAGCTGAGACAGAAAGATGGAAGGGAAAGCAAAGATCGAAACCTGGTCTTCTACAATGCTTTACAATAATTAAAAAATAAACTCAATGCATCCAAATGCTAACTTTGTACTGTATGACCTCCTCGGCTATACAGCTATAGCATAACCCTGCATTAATAATGAAACCAGACAATTTTATACGTTTTTAATAATGTATACCCAATATATTTGGGTTTCGGAAAGATAGCGTTCATTTATTGATCATGATGCATTATCTCCAACCTGGATATTTCTAATTCACTTCCATCTCCTGTGTGATTCTAAATGAATAATTCAGAATGTAATTTCAGTTGGGTTATTTTGTTTGTGGGTTTTTTCTTATTAAATTTGTATCTTTTAATCAAAAGCTGACAGACCTATAGCAAAGGGTTCAGATGTCCACCTCATTACTTAAAAAGTCCCAAAGAAATAATCTTTGAAAGTCTCATGACACTGCTGTCTAACTCTTTGGTTTTCGACCGCTGACCTCTGTACCCACTGTATTTGTATACTGTTACATGTATATTTAATAGCGATTGTATTAACAGCAGCAAATAACTTTGAGTTCTTTCTAAAAGGACGTAGTCATATTAGACTTTTTTAAAAGTTATTTGTTCATTTTGCCTTAAGATTAGAACAGTTCATCCCTGCCAGTTCTCAGCATGGAAACAAGAGTTGTTCAGGTTTGAGATGAAAAGTAACTTTAAATATGCCAGAAACGGTTATTAATTTGTGCTGCAGATCTGCATTCCCTCCAAAGGTGAATTCTTGAGTAAGGTACTGACAAACTATGCAGCTTAGAGATTTACAGGCTTATCTGGGGAATATTTTAATATTAATGAATTTCCAGCAAGGTTAGATTTTTATTTCCCCTATCTATAATTAGTGGAGGGGGAGAAGAAAGGATAAGAACAAACAGATGCCATGGTCACACTGAAAAGTGAGACAGAAAAAAGAGGGATGGAATAAACAATGTCTCGGAGAAGTTAATTAGGAGCACTCTGCAGTTCCTGAGGCCTTTGAATGGTCAGTTCAAGAGATAATATTATCATAAAGGGATTACTGCAGGACTCTACAGACCAGCGGTCGAGGATTACATCAGATATTAGGGAGAAAAGTTGTGCTGCGTGAAGCAAGTTAAGAGGAGGATGTTTTCACCGTTACAATCAGAGAAGGCACAGGGACAAACTCCAAAGTCATATCTCAGTGGGTGCAAATTGATCACCTTACAATAACTAAGTCTCCTTTAGAACTTCTCAGATCATTAACTAAAGTGATGTTTTGAGTGCTTCTGTGGTAAGAGATGATGTAAAGTCATAAAACAAGAACCCAGCTCCGGCCTGAGGGAGGGCCAGCATCTGAACCACAGCTGAGGCATTTCAGGGACTTTGCAGCAACTGAGCTTCTGCACCCAGAGAATGTCAAGGGCCAAAAGAAAGGATCAGAAAAGTACTTGATGTTAACCGTGAGTTAAGGCAACAGATTTCAACTTATGCAGCAATTCAAGTCAAGTTCCTGGTGCTTAACTTTCAGTTAGATATATGCTCAGAGGGGACAGAGATAATGATAATCTCTGATTTGCTACCTGCAGCCCGCATTTCCAGAGAACAGCAAAGGAACTTTGGTCCTGCAAGACATAAATATTGGCAGATAACATCCAGCTGCACTTTCAACCAAAACATCACTTACTCTCGAGTGACTCTCCAAAACCATTGCTGTAATTCTTCTGGTTTCATATGACAAGGAAATAACTTATACCACCCCCACCACCTCACACTTGAGTAGGGCAATGTATAACTCCTCATCAATACGATGCAGCACTCATAAATAAGGTGAAACATTAACTCTGAACGTTGCACAGTGGGCTTGAATTTCCTCCCCAGTATTGATTTTGTTTTATTATGTTTTAATAAGCAAGACCAAACTCTGAATCCTACTCTATGGTAAATGACATTTCACAGAATCCTTACAGTTGGAAGAAACCTTTAAGGTCAATCAAGTCCACCCGTTCCCCCAGCACTGCCAGGTCACCCCTAAACCATGTCCCTCATCACCACCTTGACACAGCTGGGAAACCCCTCCAGGGATGGAGACTCCACCACTGCCCTGGGCAGCCTGGGCCAGGGCTTCACAGCCCTCTGGGGGAAGAAATTCTTCCTAATATCCAGCCTAAACCTCCCCTGGTACAACCCGAGGCCATTCCCTCTTGGCCTGTTTGACAGTGTAAGATCTATCCTACGTGCATGAACTTTTCACAACTCACACTGACTTCAGAGGGTACTTCTGAAGGCAGAGACCTTGTAGGCTCAAGGCCACTGCAAAGTGTGTGTTGTCAAAGAAAATATATATCATAATTCAGAGCAACAGGGAAGAACTGGAGAGCAAAGACATGGAAATGTGAGCTACAAAGCAAAGAGATTTAGCATGAGGCAGAAAATAAGCAACAGACTAAACTAAGTAACACAAATCCAGGACTTGCAGGACCCTTCCACAGGACAAACAGTTGCCAGTGGGGTCCAGTGGGCATCAGCTAATGCCCAGAGCCAGGAGTCACCCTTGTGAGAGTATCTGGAGTTTTTAATTTGCATGAAGGCCACCTTGCCCAAAACTTTGATAGTTAATGGATTTACACAGCTTCGGTTTCTCCCTGATTCTCCTCTTCCCTTTCAAGCAACAGAGTAGATGAACAGAGCAAAGCTGTGCCGGGCTTTCTGGGGAGTACAGGGTGCCAAGCAGGGAAATAAAAGGAAAAGGAAAATGCTGGTGCATGGAATGTGGCAGGTGCTAAGCACACAGTAGATTTCAGGGAGTGCTTTGCTAGAGCACAACACAAAAGGCAGCAATCACTACGTGCAGTGCTGCTGCACAATAAACTACAATAAGCAGGAAGACTTGCCTTAATAGAACGACGCTGTGATTTGTGATATACTGAACTGAGCAGAACATCCTCAGATGTAATCATCTTTTAAGATGTTATTTCCTCAGAAGAAACTATGCAATTATTTACAAAGATTCATAAACACATAATAAAAGCTGGATTTTAAATTGCCCATGCAAATGCCATCTGTCAAAGTAATTTTTACAAACAAGTCAAAGTTTGTAAATTTATTTCGCTGCTGATGGCATATGCAGGAGGCCTGGGATCAGCATGGCGATAGCCTACACACATAAAACCCTTCAAACCTCATCTCTCGCTCAGCGCCTGGCCCTCACAGACCGAAGATAAATGAAGTAATCAGCCTTAAAGAGCTTTGCCATCTAAAAGGACATAATTTAAAGAGCACAAATTAGCAGTTACAAAATAAAACCGTCCTACTCTGCTGTGTCTCACCATTTAAAACACTTTCAGAAATTGCCAAAGATTTTTAAAATGGGTTGCAGCGTTTCCTTCTGGAAGCTCTAGTTCTCTCGATGCAGATCTAATAAGTTCATTGACTGAAGTATAAGGAACCTAAAGAGAAGACACCTCTGGATTTTACAGAATGAAGAAATGAGAAAGATCTGCAGTGAAGAAAAAATACCTGGGCTTCATTACAGGCAACGGAAAGATCCTTCTGCTTCCCCACACTGTCTGCACGGACATGGGGACTTTCACCTCTGCTCTTCATTGCTGCTTTGCAGCACCTTAAGTACCAGCCAGGTCAGACTCAACGTCACGTGTAATGTAAGGGACCTTCATTTCCATGATGATCCAGATTATAATTTAGGCTTTTATTTTCGTACTACTAGTGGTTTCCTTGCGATATTCAATATCCATGAGGCTGGCCACCTCACAGCCCAGTACAGCCCTCTAACGATGGGGGAGGTGGGCCAGGTGGGAGGAGTATGTTACTTGAGGCAGAAATGCAGATTATACTGGCAAAAGGGACTTAAGAAGGGAATTCCACTCTTCGCAGCCACTCCAATGGCTCATCCTACTTGTACCTCCAACGGCTCATCCTACTTGTACCTCCAACAAGCTCTCCCATGTCCATGGAATTCCATCACTTCTGAGACAATACCTGCGTTTTCCATGCCTTGGCTGATATATGTTGACATTTACACCGGAAGTGACGATTATCCACAAACAAGCAAACAGAACATCCAATAAATGTGCAAAGGAAAGTTCCAGAAAGAACTCAGAATGCCAAAACATTCTCCATTAAGTCATAAATGGGCATTTTAAAAACGCATTAGCTACATTGCTCCATTCAGTTATTAAAAGCTGCAGTGCAAAACAACCGTGAATTCCCTCCTTGCCAGTAAAAACCAGTAGTTCCAGTTTACACCCATAGCAAGGCTGACAATGCTGGCGGTAAAGCTGCTACTCAGGTTTGGCCTTTAATGCCTAACAAAAAAAAAAAAAAAAATTACACCTTCAATAGTCAAAATGTAATTAAAAAATAGAATTTCAGCCTGTTTGAAGTTCCCTCTGGAGGTGAAAAGTCAGTGTAGCTGCTCCACTGAAAGACACTGGCAATTTTCATTGTGAGTATGTCAGAACAGATTTCCAGTCAGCTCTAACAAACCGAATGCCACAATTTTAAAAAAATTAAAAGGTATACATTTAAAATAGTACAGAAATGGGATCAAGCAGAAGGTGAAGCTATTTCTATGAACTTCTTATGACACTAACTTCTCTTCCTAACTAATTCCATTCCTAACTTTCTGCTAATTAATAGAAACAAGTTGTTAACAGACAAACACACATCTCAAGACACAGATGACAAATTATGGAGAACACCAAACGGTGAATTGAATCTCAGCTCACTTCATGCCAAAGGAGATTTTGTTCCCAAGCTCAGCATAATGAGGTTTCCACCACAGATTGTGTTCTTCGGTATGACTTGTGCTGAGCTTCACTGAAAAGAGGAAACAAAGGCAACTGCCAAAAATACAAACATTTTTCTTTAATATTTTCCCATGTAGCCAGAGGACAGCATGAGAAAGCATTTGACACAGGTCACTTGAAAGACACTCTTCTCCAGGAGCTGCACAGGAACCAGCCTTGATTCCATCCTTGCTGACGTCATCGTACTCTCTCCCCTTCTCCTCCTACCCCACAGCCTACATGTGCATCCTTGTACCAGAGGGAATCTGGCTTCCCCGGTACAACCTCCCCACTCTTCCCAGCTCAGAAGCCAGAGGAACCTCCCCCATCGCAGCAGTGCAAGAGAAGTTCTCTACCTGCTTTTGATCTCCTTCCTCATTCCTACCACAGATACTGCACTACAGAAAGCATTGGGAGAATGACTTTTACTCCTCAAAAGCCAAAAACAACAGTTAGACATTCTCTTTCTTTAGCCTCTCACTTTGCTCTTGATAAAGCAAGGTAAGTTCTCAGATACAGAGTTCTCATTCAAGACTTAAATTAAAAAGGTTTCTCTTGTAAACACTGATTGATGGAAATGCACCTAACTCTACAATCAAGCCCTTTAATACACATTGAACCAAAGCTGCCAGATTTAGTTGTAATTTTACAAATTAAAAGAAATTATTAAAAAATTGTTCCAAAACAGTAACAGTTGCCCTCAAACGAGAATTGATCCAACAGCTCCTATGACATGTCTACCCACTGCTCTCTGGAATCTGGCCTTTTCATTAAAAAACAAAACCACCCAAAAAATACCCCACAGATCACATACACACTCCCTCAATCTCCCACCTTCAGGATTTGTTAATACTGACACTTCCCATAGTCCCCACGGGTGCTCTTACAGACTACACAGCAAGTACCACCCCCAGAAAACAAGTCCGTATATATTTAATACTTGCTATTTTATCTTGAATTTTATTTTTATTTCAGCAATTGAGCACTAGTTCTACCCATCACATTAGGTGAGTAGAAAACCTCTCTGGTATGACTGAGCTGGGAGGCTTTTTTCCTTACTACGAGATTAAACTCTTCTAGAATCAGTATATATAATCTTCCTTTGCATATTCACTCCATGTTTCTCTGGAGGCTTCATTTGAAATTCCATCGCGTATGATTTAAAATATACATTTTCTCAAAACTATTGGAATAGGTAATGAATAAAAGAAATTTCATCCATCTTTATTAATGAAGCCATAAATCAGGGGGTAAAGTGAAGAAAAGCTTGTATTTATTGCTCATCTTGCCTTATGGACATGGTGGGAACTACTAAGCACTTTCCTCCTCCTGTCAATATTCTAAATAATTCAGAACGGAATCTCAGATTGTCAGCCATCCATATCCCATTTAAAATACGGGTGTGTGTATATTTTCAGTATAATAGTATCAACATTATGCTGCAGTTCTCTCAAATTATCAACTTATTTTCCCAAATCACTGAGTGAAAACTGTATTATGATTCAGGAAAGGGTTTGTGTGCTGCATCCCTTAAAATTCCTGTTCAACAGCAGCATCATGGTGACATGGGCAACTATAACTTTCTTCTCTGACACTTTTTATGATTCTTCTCTCCATAACTCTCATTTGCTGAGAGTTCAGGAGACATTTCTTGTTCCTGACAAACAACTTTCTAGAGGAAGGTTTTGGTTCTTTTAATGACTTTTCTGAGCCAATGAGAAACAACGTGCAGAAGAGACCCTACCCCTGCCCCACTTCAGCGGGGGTCTTTGCCTCCACACAGCACTTTCCTTGGTAACGTGACCCAAATACAGGCATCACGCTAAACATACAGCCAGGTGATAGAAAATTCAAGATTCACAATTCATTAGGACTTGATTCGATATATTTAAATACATCGACGAGCTGAAACTGGAATCAAGCCCCCACCCTGGTTTTACAGTGAGAGCATTTGCTCTAGAGACAGAAAAAATAAAGATCCTTGCAAATAATTAAACATTGCTGTTCAGTATAACAAATTACTAATGAAGTATCCTATCGCCAGGTCCTTTAAAATCTTGTTTCAAGAGTACAGCTGATCTTTCCTTGCACCAACTGAAGATTATTTGTCTCCTTTAGCAACTTTCACCACCTTCCCCTGGAAAATCTCGACAAGAACTTTGCAGACCAACCTTCTGGTTTGAACAAAGCTCTTTCCGGCCTAACGTTAAGATGAGAGAAGACAGCTTTACATTTCCTACTTCCTTCTTTGATATTTTGTATATTTGTTTCCCAGAAACAATATGGATCTGCTCCTCGTTACTCCACAACACTAGTATAGCACTAACAGCTGCTTAAGAGCGTTAGCACAAAAATAATTTTACTTTATATTTCCAGCCTTACTTACTAGTTAAATTGTATTTTAGGTACTTGTGTTTTCATTATTTAATGTTAGTCATAAAGGAATCCATATGTCTAATACCACCTAAGAGTAAATTAAGCAAATTAATTTAATTTTCAAATCTCAAATGCTTTGTAACATTGAAATACAGTAAAATATTCCCTAGCAAATACTTTCAGTTTGTATTTCTTATTAATTAGAAAAACTTCTTTTTCTGCACAACAGACAGTCATTATGAGTTGTGCAGAACTGATACATATACTCCAGTTAAATGTATTAGCATAAATATGTAATAACATTTTTAATTATTTCCTTTGTGGATAAATATTAACTTTAATTGCCAAATATTTCCCCATAACATAATGAACCAATATGCCCTTCCTGGGGCAAGGGAATTCTTTGAGATTCCTTTGATATCTGCATCATATTCATCATGTTCATCAAATCTAGCTCCACAGAGCAGTATCCAGCTCAGCATCTGCCCTGCAGCTGCAGCCTTCAGCCAAGGTCCAGGGCAACCTTACCAGACCTCTGTTCAAAGGAGCTACAACCCCACCGAGATGTCGGAACCGAAAACCACTTGCCACATAAATGCATAAATGTTGACCAGGGTTTTTTTTTTTCCCCTATCTGGTCATGACAACCACTCAGCACACTGGAAACCATCTTTGGAAGATGCGAAGCCATGGATGATGCACAGCATCTCTAAATCTTCACCATCTCAAAGCATAATTTCAACAGGGCCAATTCAAAATCCACTGAATTACCCACATGTGGAAAAACGTGGCATAGCTTCTCCATTTCTAGTTGATTAAGATGTTTGAGTTGAATGAAAGGACAGCCTCAAAGAGGGATCCTGAAGTTAAAAGAAAAACTCCAGGAGTAAATAATTTCCTGAATAACCTACCTTATCTAACCATCTCCTTACATGACATGACACAGGACTGTTGAGGCTTCCCTTTCTCCGAAGAGGAGGTTCAGAACAGGGACCACAGTACCAGGCAAACTATAAAGCCACTCCATAGTCACCTGCAACTCCTGCATGCACAGGAGCAGAGAAGCTGCAAGGAAAGCACTGAACCGAGACCAGGTAGTAGGACGTGCCCGGAGTAGGAAGATTAAGTAAAAAAAATCATTATGCTCCAGCCAGTTTTTCAAGAGAAATAGTTGCACTGAGGAAACACAGCCTTGTGCATCTCCACAGAGGTCGTCTGTCTGACTAGCCACCCTGACCTAGAGTCTGACTTCTCCATTTCCTCCAAGGCACATTAAAAATCATGACGTCTGAAAGGTTCAGACTGAAGATGCATTTCCAGAACGCCTCAAGTGTAGGTGTCAGTCTACGTGGGTCCCACTAAAACCAGTCATGCTGCAGAGCTGCTAGAAAAAAACAGGCACTACAGCGACCCAAGTGTCACCATATACGGTGGTCATCACACTAGCTATCATTTCTTCACGGACCCGATAGTAGAAGCAGTCAAGTGACACAGTTTCTCCCGTTCTGCAGCTACAAGGCTGAGGTTGCCCCATCTCCCATAGCACTCACAAAAATCTTTCATTACATTTGAGTAAATGCCTTTCCAGTTCTGTTCAGAGTTTAAGACAAACACAAACCTCATGTTCCAAAGAGCTTGATGCCTCTAATTTTGGTCTATGCATTTATGGATACTCTAAGCTTGCTATGAAGTGGAAGTTACTCTTCAATGTTGTTTCAAAAGGTACCACAACATCAATTATTAGCAAACAGCTAAATGTGCTGCTGACGTCTGTTTGCTATCTCTGTCCCTGAGGGGCACCTGAGCCTACAGAAGGGCTGCTGCTCCACTCTGCTGTCAGCTTATCACCGAGGAGCTGTCACTTAGCGGGTCCCCCAGCAATGACTAGATAGCGTGTATGATCTATAAACTCTGAAATACAGCACTGTAGCACTGCCTGCAATGAGCAATGGCCAAAGTCACTCTGACTCAGAACACCTTGGCTGCACAACTGCTCTGATAACCCAAGCACACGTCTCACCAGCTCTGAAGCAGCTCCTTCTAATGGAACTTCTTTAGATGGTTTAGATGGAACTTCTTTTCTTCCTGCTGGTACTATCAGGTCCATGAAGGACTGTTTGAACAAACCTGTTGAGTCTTCCCATCTCTGATATATTCTCTAATTTTTAGAAAACACAACTATCTTATGTTTGTTTGTGACTAAGCACCTCTGGTCACTTCCAAATTTGCGCTAACACCAATACCTGTATATTTTTCAGCTTCTCCAACATGGTAGAACGTGGGGAATACACACCACAGATGGTAAGAAATCAAGCAAAACCAGTTGCGTAAGCAATTGCAACCCTCTTCTCAGTTGTTGGTTCATTTCCTACATGCAAGATGTAGAAAATACAGGTTCACTCTAGTGTGTTGGACACACTCCTCTGGCTTCAAGCTACCTGTAGATACCTTGGAATTCTCTAGCACTTTACACTGCAAATGAATAAGCGCAGTGGTTTTTTTTTTTACTTTAAAGTTTTTACCTCCTGTGACGAACACTGAAGGCAGCTGCTGCATTGCATTAAGCAGGACATCTCCAGAGGAGGAAAATTAAGTAAAAAAAAAAAAATCTAAATGTCCACTGAGAAAGCTTTATTTTAAGTGACCACATCAAAGCTGATAACGGGCACAACTATTAAAAGCTGATCTTTACAAATCTCAGCAACAAGCGTGTCTTATTGGTTCCCATCTCAGGACACTCATTCTGTCCTGGATTTTATAATATCAGTTGAAAGGTTTAGGACCTGGCATAAAGAAAAGAAATGCAAGAGCCCGAAGATGAATTATACATGGAAAAGTTAGAGATCTGCTTGAAATTTTTATGGAAGTTTCCAATGTGACCTTCTCCGGAAACGGAGAAATAGCCCTAATAAATCTGAGCTAATCCTTCCCCCCCTCCCCAGGGACCCCAGCCCAACTCCCATACACAAAGGGTTGCATCCCCACTGTGGCAGTGGGGGGCTTCACGCAGTCTCTCCTCTTTGGGAACACTTTCATCTGACCCGAACCGAACAGGGCAGCCCCGTATTATTTTCCTTCAGAAATCAATGCCATCCAATTGATTTCCTTCTTGTCATCCAACCACTAATTCCTTTGTCCCAAAGACACCCATTTGTAAGAATCCTTATTCTGCTTCGGATATCACAGTAAGTGATTTCAGATCGGCGGACTTTAAAAAACCCTCAGAAATCATAATGCTAATGCCAGGGATTTCATTCCTCTTGTTCCTCCTGCTTGTTTATTGTACACAATAGAAATTCCTGGATTTTTGCCAGCCATAAAAAAGGCTTTACTGAACCAAGAACGAAAAAAAAAAAGAGTCAACAGTTAAAGAACTCAGGCTAGTTTAATTTATTTACTTTTCCAGCAATTTCCACTTGTTTTCAGCTTGTTTTTCATCTGGAGTTTTTAAAAAGTGCAGATTTAGCCTTACTATAAAAAGTGCAACATTGAAAACAAAGCTTTTAACTTTTTGTTTGATTTTGTGGGGTTTTTGGTGGTGGTGGTGGTGGTTTTGCTTTTGGTTTTAAGTTCCCTATAGTAATGAGAGGAGAAAATGGAGGAGTCAATCACAATAGAGAAACTCCTATCGCAGGACTTCAATAGGAAAACTTTTTTAAACTTAGTTCTTTTTGTTGCTTATATATTTTTTATTTAATTTTTTTTGCTGAGCAAATTGAGGCTCTGCACATCTAAAGTGCATGAAGCAATAACTGACCAAGCATTAAAATCACCTTTAGGGTTTGTGCTGGAATCAACAGTTCTATTCCAAACTTAGTGGGAAAATAAAAATTAAACCTTAAATAGATTTATTTGAAAATTAGTTCAAAAGAGAAAGGGGGTGACATTCCTTACACATTTCATACCTTCAAGAGGGGTACCTGTGAGCTTAGAGCTATACGAAAGAATTCTACCAAAACCCCTATCAAATCTACAGATTTGCTGCTTATTTGACTAAGGTAATAAATTCAGCATCTGTTACTCTGAAGGATATGAATAACTGAAGTAGGTCTTATTTTATTAAGTATAAAAACCCCATATCAAAATAAACTAAATGCTGGTACTTGAACATTTTAACTTAGCAGGACAGAAAAACAACATTTGAGAGGTTTGGTAAGTGGACTTTGGGAGAAAGTTAAACTCAGGCTATTGATTTAGAAGCTGGCATACTAATCTCTTGTTATTCAAAAGGAGAAATAACGCGGCATAGGAGATAATCTACTTGTCTTATATTCTACATCTCCTGCAAGAATTTTATTGCTTATGCACAGATAGGGTCTTATCTGGTCCTTACTGAAGTCAATAGCAGGTTGCTTGCTTGTTTTTTAAATAGCAGCTGCACTGGCTATCTACAGGGAATGAAAAAGTGAAAGGATTACAGTTTTGACCTGTTAAAATTGATTTATAAGAGGGAATTTTTTTTCCCCCCTCCTATTATGTCCAAGTGATAAATTGGTCTTTCAGTTACGGATGTGTGAAAAACTGATTTGTCAATTGTAGCCTGACCAAAATATTGGAAAATTACTCTCTTCAATTAAAATAGTCAATGATTTTTGTGGGTTGTTCTTTTTTCACAGACATAAAATATATATATATTTCTGCAATGTTTAGCAGTGAGGAAGAACAGAATAGAAAGACGGAAGGAGGCACCGTTTACAAAGGGAA
>NW_010421554.1:0-18451 GCF_000710305.1 Buceros rhinoceros silvestris | reverse complement strand
GGAAAGAGGAGCAGGACAGGACAGGACAGACACCCAGGCAGGAGAGCTGGGCAACACCTCATCTTCTGCCTCAGAGGGACCCGACTGACACCAGCAATCCCTGGAACCAGCAGGCTATCAGACGAGGTCAACTTCTCATAATCTACTGAAACATCCCTTAAAGGTTAGGGAAAAGCAGTTAGAACTCATACCACAGCGGTGACACGGGATTTGGAGAGCGTTCACACATCACAGAATCATCTGTTTGGAAGAGACGTTTGAGATCATCGAGTCCAACCGTTCACGCTGCACTGCCAGGGTCCCCAAACCATGTCCCTCAGCACCACATCTACATGTCCTACAGCTAAACTGAGTTAGGGCAGTGATTTGAAGCTGTAGCTGGATAGGACTCACCCACCTAAGAGGAAATAGGAGGCAGCAAAAGCCCCAAGCTGATGCACATATCAAAATACATAATAAAAACCCAAAGCAAATCATTGCCACCCTCCCACAGCTCTCCAACCCCATAAGGTCATGTTTGTACCTAATCACACAAATCCCAGGAAGCCACAAAGCACTCAAGTTGCTAACAGAAAGGAATCGAGAGAATGTTTTCTGAGATGCAGACCGACAGATTAAAGCATCTCTCTAAGGTCCTGTTACTCCAAGAATACAAATTACACAGACAGGTCAGGTTGTGTTTACTGTTACTGGTAATAGGAGTTGGATGGGAAAAAATCATGGACGTGTTCCGTAGGAAGGCAAAGCTAAGCTGAAGCCCCTCGGTCCAGCTCCTGGCTCTACAGCAGGTTCACCACCACCACCATGTGGAAAATGCAGCTGAAATTTGCAGTGGCCCATTTCCGAGCATCCTCCTACTTCCCTGAGGCAGGGAATGGTTTTGTTCCTCCTACAGAAAAGCTGAAGGAATTGGGTTATGGCCTAGGAAGCACCCCCAGGATGCAGTAGTGGGATTTACAAAGGTGCAGCAGCATTACGTGAAAGGAATCACCAAATCACAGAATCGTTTGGGTTAGAAGAGACTTTTAAGCTCATCAAGTCCAACCGTTCCCCCAGCACTGCCAGGTCCCCACTAAACCACATCTCTCAGCACCATCTCGACATCTGTTAAACCCCTGCAGGGATAGGGACTCCACCACCCCTGAGGCAGGGAATGGTTTTGTTCCTCCTACAGAAAAGCTGAAGGAATTGGGTTATGGCCTAGGAAGCACCCCCAGGATGCAGTAGTGGGATTTACAAAGGTGCAGCAGCATTACGTGAAAGGAATCACCAAATCACAGAATCGTTTGGGTTAGAAGAGACTTTTAAGCTCATCAAGTCCAACCGTTCCCCCAGCACTGCCAGGTCCCCACTAAACCACATCTCTCAGCACCATCTCGACATCTGTTAAACCCCTGCAGGGATAGGGACTCCACCACTGCCCTGGACAGCCTGGGCCAGGGCTTGACAGCCCTTTTACTGTCCCCTCCTCCAGGCAGAGAGGGAGAGGGTTGAACAAGGGTTAGGAGACACCAAGTCCTGCAGCCAACCTGCACCCTGCCAGCCCAGTGTGCACACCCTGTTGGGAACTCTACTGCAGTCTCCCAGCCTGGGTGCACACAGGCATCCCCCGACCCCAGCACTGCTTCTTCCCCTGCCCCACAGCCCTGCTGGGACAGTGAAGGGCCGGCATCACTTGCAAGTGTATAAACACTCTCAAAGCATTTTACTGCATAGTTGTTTGACTTCTGTGCAGCTTTGAGTTCAGCAAAACTGGCATTTCGCCTGTTGCATTTTCTTTTTTCTTCCTCGTGATATATTTCATTTCAATAAATATGAATAATCTGAAATTAGTTCTCTCATCTTCAACAACAACTACTTAAGAGGCGCATTGAGAGGATTAATTTTGGAGCACTCTGAAAATGTCAAGTACTTATTAATTATAAGTTAATTGGAGTTAGAATTACACTATGGTAAATAATAATAAATTAACATAGCTGTTGGGCAAGAGGGAAGCAGCAGCTTTGGAACAGTATTGTTCAGGCACACGCTTTTAACAAGCCTTTTGAAGAAACGAAATCCGACTGATGATGTTCAGCAAATTTACTTGTACAGAGTATTCTTAGATATGCAGGGAATTCTAAATTATTTCTTCTCACCTGTCAATATTGATTCACTGTTGATTTTCTCTGATCTACAGCTCGGGGCAAAAGGCCTCCATGCTTTTGAGGAGCAGTATGAGCTTTAGCATCCATTCATCTCAGCTGAGAGCCTTTTAGAGAGTATAACCAAATCCTACCTGTAACCAGATACCACCCAGCATCAAAGATCAGCTGGTGCAGAGAACTCCTTCCCTTCTTCAAACTCCTCCACTCCTCTTCCACATGCCCTCACTGGAGCCCTTCAGTAGTTCCACCAGGAGCCAGCAGAATTTGCACAGTGTCTGTATAATCACCAGATTCACACCAGAAAAGGGTTGGACATGGCGCAAAGCAACCTGAGGGACCTTCAGCTCAGCCAGGGATCCAAGGAGACTCTCTTACTCTGATCTAGAGCACGGTACTGGTTTTCCTGCTGGAAAACGGAAATGCTCCTTTAGGCTGTGAGAAAAACTTTGCCACCTGCAAGGGCAAACCCAGCTCTCGCACACCACCACTTCCCTTCCTCCCCTCCCTCTCTGGGGCCATACAAACCAGGAGAACCCCACAGCTGAAGAAACTGGGCTTTCTGGTTTACTTGGGAGGTAAAAACAGCAGCTCTCTGACCTCCCTCTTGCTGAATCCCTGAAAGCAAACTGGGGAGGTGCTCCCTTTCCTAACATCAACAGATTATGCAGGAGGTTTTACCACCCGTAACCATTTCTCCTTCACACATCCACTGGTTTTTACTAGTTCCTCACAGCAGTCACAGGGACAGCGAGGACTAACTGCAGCTTCTCCCGGCTGCCTGACTGACAGCATCCAGGGGATCAGGCATCCCCCATCTGCAGCCCAAGCAATGGTGAAGCTCTTCCCAAGGTTTTAATCGCTGAAGAGGGGCTAAGAAGGGGCAAAGTTAGTGGAGACTGTCTCCAAGCAGCCACATCAAAGAAAAGCAGAGGTTCTCTGTACCAGGGGAGCCTCCCTACCTCCTGGCTTTGGCTTAGCTCCTGAGGAGGCTGATGTAGTATTTCTCTAACTTCACATTAGTTCAGGGAACCTCTTCTGAAAGTTTAAATGATTTCAATTGCATCTTGCCTTTTTAGTTTGATTTTTAAGTGTTTCAGCATATTACACATCTGTTCTTCCCCTAACACACCAGCCCAACTGGCAGCAGCAAGACTGAAAGTCAGGTATCAAAGCTACAACAAGAAACCTTTATGTTTTTCCTGGACTTTTTAAAAAACGAGGTAACATGAGCGTTAGGTTTCACACCTATCACAAATTGGGATTTTACTGCTTTACAGTTCCACGCAGATGTCAAAAGGATTAGACATTTATCATCTTGGGGCAATGCAGATGGAGTTTATTTCTCCTTCTAAGGGAAATTATTTTGGACAACAGGCTACCATCTTTTTCAAGAAAAACAATTTTTAATACCTTTTAGCTTTTACAATCAGACTTCAGTAAGAAAGGGGGGGTTATATTTTTTGATGCCTTTAGTTTGTAGCTTAAACTTGCCAGTAGTTAAGAAACACGAAAGGAAAAACCTTTTAAATCAGAAAGGTTATTGGTATCAATATTCTACAGCACATTTTGAGACCACGTGAGCTCAGTAAATGTTCTTACTGTGCCTAATAGCACATGCACACACAATGTCATGAGAGGAAATCCTGTGCTCACAACAAACTGTTACTATCTTGTGAAGATATTCTGAATGAGTCCTTAAGGGACTAAAAGTTCAGCTTGTTTAAAATACAGTTAAATAGAACGTACCAATAATATTCAAGGATTTTCTTTTGTTTAATGAAGGACTGCAACAGCAAGAGCCTTTCATTCTATTTCTTTCAGTTGTTAAAATAATCCCCTTGTTTATAAAGCATTAGCAGCAGATTAATCCTAAGTGCCTTTCCAGGGCCACGTGAACTGTGCTGAAGGGAGAGGAGACGAAGTCCCCCAGGAGCACAGGTACAGCCTGACTCCCCAGACGGCCACTGGACATAGTCCTCTTCTCCAGGATTTGATGGTTTCTGCTGTGTTTGACTCACTTCCGCAGTTACAGCTCTGTGGTCAAAGCTTTAAATTAGAGCATCTCCTGTGCTGTAGCAAACAAGTAATATCTCAAATGTTCTACTTATTTCCCTGATAAAGATCTTCTGCTTTATTTTCTAAGCACCCTGTCTACAATCGGTGCCTGCTGGTGTAATTCATGATCTAATCAGAGAAGTAACATGACACAAAAGCCTATTTCCTCTGCGACATATATAAATTACCTTGTGATTTTGTAAAGCAGAAATACAATGGTTTACTAAAGCATAAGTGACACCGTAGATTAATGCTTTACTATTAATGCACGCTGCCCTCACCCCAGTGCACGAAACGAAAGGCAACTCATGAAAAATAACCAGAAGCCATTTAACCTGAAGGCGATAGATGTCTTCTAAACCAATGGGTATCATAAAACCTGATAATGTTCTTCACGCCGTACCCTGGGAGAAATCTTTCTGGTGCTTAACCCCAGAGACCAGCAGCTGCAGCCCAATTTAAAAGTGTCTGGACATCAGCTTCCCAAGGTGGGAGGAGGGAAAACTCGCTATGCAACCGCCTTCTCCGTTCATCTGTCTCTACCCTTGAGAGAAGTGCCAGTAATATGTCAGTATATTGTTGACTGGTGCTTCATAACCTGCACCAAACCCTTAGTTCTGCTCTACCTTCATCCTCATAGCTGCATAATCAGAAGCAGAGGCCAAACAGCGTAAGGCAGCTGACAGCACACAGAGGATTGTGTGCTACAGAGACAGGGGGATGAGGTCCCCGTGACAGGGTGAATTTTCATTCTGAACGGGGGAAAAAAAAAGAAAAAATAAGAAAAAATAATCAGGACTTGATGATACTTGAGGTTATCTATTTGCCAGGCATTTAGCCCAGCCTTCCCAGAGCTGCCCACAGCACATACTGGTCCCAGCTTTCGTTCCAGAGCAGCTCCTTAGTCAGAGACCTGCATTCTAACAGTGTTTATAGATCCTTACCACTGACCAGGACCTGTTGTAGAACACCCTTCAGAGACTGCACCAAGCTGACCCCTGTCCCACAGAGCACTT
The DNA here is from genome assembly GCF_000710305.1 of Buceros rhinoceros silvestris. Taxonomy (NCBI): domain Eukaryota; kingdom Metazoa; phylum Chordata; class Aves; order Bucerotiformes; family Bucerotidae; genus Buceros; species Buceros rhinoceros. The sequence continues at coordinate 13,233 of NW_010421554.1, read as the reverse complement.
CATAATTTGAGGCAGAGAGGATTGCATGAGACAATGTGAGAATCCGCCTGTAACAGGGGCGGGAGCCCTCAGCATCTTTCTGGGATCACTGGGCATTTGCTACTGCATCACCACGACAGCCCGCGCTAAGAGGGCAGCTGAAGAACAGCACTGATGCTGACTAAATGCATTTCTGAACAGAAAGATTAAAACTAAAGATGCACGCCCAAAAGCTACAAAGACTCCCAAAACCCCACAACTACAGAAATAATATTCTTGGTGGTACCAGCTGCCGGCTCTGCCTGCAGGCTGCTGCGTGCGACTGGAAACACAACTCTTGACAAGGTCTTGACAAGTCTGCATCACTCCCCAGCTGACATTTATTACTTCTACATTAACAAAAGCTGAGATCAGAGCAGTCCAGCCTTGGCTTTTTTTACTTCACATTAGAGGTCAAGACTGCAAAGCCACTCTTAGCTGAAGTACTGATCTGTGCTGGTCACTGCAGTGCTGGGGGAATGAGCCCAAGCTCAGAGCACACCAGACTTGGCTGGTTTTGCCGGGTGGGACTGCTTTCCACATGCACCTTTCATTTTCCAACCGGGTATACAACCAAGAGCAAGTCTGAAGTAAACACTAACACCTACATCACTAAACCAAACGGGAATTAGGACAGGCAGAAGAGTCAGAGCCAGTGAAGTAAGACATTCTGAAGTGAATTCACTAAATTGAGATTTTGTGTGAGATGTTACCCATGCTTGAGGACATCGTTCTGGAAGTTTGATCTCAAAGTAAAATTTTACTATTTATTTTATTTCTGGATAACAAGTACTAAAAATCTTAAACTGCCATTTTTCAAAGTATCAAAGCATCACTGTGATGCAGACCAGGCTTTGGTTTTACCTATTAGAGTATAATCAAAATCCAATTACTACAGACTGTAATATAAATAGTGGAAGGAGGAGTTTTCAGTATTTTTTTTCCTGAGTAGACAACAATCATCCTTTTGATCTGCTCAAAACCAGCACAATATTCCAAAAGACACTGGGGCACATTTCAAAAATATCCCAGTTTCAAGGCTGATCTCTAACGTGGACTTCACCTACTGAAACTCAACCAGTTCACAAAGCACCTTGGTGAAATGAAACCTCTGAAGGCATTTTGGAAACGATTGTGGAGAACATCCCAGAGGTAGTTTATATCAGCACAAACATTAGCCAAGTGCTGTAAGACTTTGTACCTCCCCAAACCTACTGCATACAAAAACTCACTCTAATTGCAGAGGAGTTCACCAGCCTAACTTTGTGCTTAGGCTCAAACTTAAAACTTTTTTTTATATCATGGTAAAAACTTTTTCTCTGTTGTCATAGAAAAAAGGCACAACTGTTCTCATAGTTTTGAGATGTAAGACAGTAGAGGACTAAATCCTATTCCGGTACCTTTTATCCTATTTTTAACTTGATTTCACTAGGTTTGGGAAAACGCCCTCTGTCTTTACAGGCACTCAAAAGAAAAAAAATCGGTATTAAACTGGTGCCCAAAGCTTAAAAGTAACAACAAAAATCAATACTATGCAAACAAATCCTCTCAAACAGCTCTGCAATGCTCTTGAAAAGAGCAGTTATTACAGATGAGAAGAGTCCCAGTGCACAAAGGGAAGGCACTGGGGAGCAGCAGTCTTAGAGAGGGCAGGCAGGGCTTGACTGCTAGACATCCAAGTTTCAACGAATAAGGTTGTCACCGAATCATTTTGGTTGGCAAAGACCGTTAAGCTCATTGAGTTCAACCGTTCCCCCAGCACTGCCAGGGAGTGTCCCTCAGCACCACCTCGACATAGTTGGGAAACCCCTTCACGGGTGGGGACTCCACCACTGCCCTGGGCAGCCTGGGACATGGCTTCATGACGTTCACAACCCCAATGGGGAAGAAATTGTTCCTCGACCTTCCCTGGCCCAACTTGAGACCATTTCCTCTTGTCCTGTTGATTGAGTCTTGGGAGAAGAGACTGACCCCCACTTCACTCCACCCTCCTGTCAGGGAGTTGTCAGAGCCAGAAGGTCTCCCGAGCCTCCTTTTCTGTAGCATAAACATCCCCAGATCCCTCAGCCACTCCTCAGCACATTGTGCTCCAGACCCTGCACCAGCCCCGTTGCCCTTCTCCGGACACGCTCCAGCCCCTCAATATCCTTCTGGCAGTGAGAGGCTAAAACTGAACCCAGGATCTGAGGTGCGACCTCACCAGTGCCCCCAAAACAGGAGGATGAGCCCTGCCCTGCTGCTGCTGGCCACACCAGTGCTGGTACAAGCCAGGATGCTGTTCTGATACTAGCCAGTATTGTCGGTCATTTAGGGAGAGGAACAGTAGGAGGGTGCTGTTGCTCAGCTCTGGTTCAGATTATACAGCAAAATTGATGAAGGAAAGGTAGATGGAATTAGGCTAAAGAAAGTTCTCACTGATAGACAAATATGCATTTTGCAGAATGTATGTTATGCCAAGCTTTCAGCCTCCACAAATGTGCAGAACAAATAGTTTGTTACAAAACCAGTCTGATTTCTTTGGAATGAGCAAAGAGAAAACACGTTGACTCAGAAGACTGTCGCTCTCTGACCTACTGCAAGAACACCAGGATCCCCACAGCGGTATTTTAATCAGTGTTTCTTTTCACTGGTGTCTCAAGCAAAATTACAGCATCAGTTTGCTCTTCCTGAGCTGACAACATCCCGAATTCTACAACTGGTGGCGTTACATTCATGCCTGGCAAAAAAATGCTTCCCTCATTAGTGCTTTTTGTTTGGAGTGACTAATCCCATTCATCTTTTCCCATCTGTCGGAGGATTTCTCTGCACATAGGAACAACTGAGCACATCGCACTGTCTCATCAGCCCGAGCTTTGCTCCACAGCAGGGCTGCAGGACCTGCTTCTGCACCCACTACAAGGCAATGGTGGTAACGTCGGACTTGCTGCCTTGTAGTGCCTAAGACCAGGCTCTGACAAACCTCACAAAGCAGCATACATCTCAGTCTCACAGGCAAAACTTCAGCAGTTTGCGGAATTCAGCTATGAAACAAAGATATATTTGAAAAAAAAAATATCTGCAAGTTACACCAGGAAAATAAATGGTATCCGTAAGGTACAACTCCTTGTACGAACTGAGCACACCACCAAAAATGCAAAGACAAATCAATCTTCAACATCATCCTACAAGACCACTTCTATTTTGCCAATGGAAACATTTCTCTAATACTTACTTACTCCCACAACCATAAAGCCAAATATCCTCTGCATCCTGTACACATTTATGTCCTCGAACAGCCTTATCACCCAGACAACACAGCAAGTGCCTGGTTTGTAACTCCTCCTGAAGCCAACAGCCACTTCTGCGCAAATGCTAATGGCCTGTCCCACGAATATTTGCAATATTACAATAGCATGGAATTAAAATAATTACTCTTAGTGGAGATGATAGAGCTGTTTTGATAAAGAAGAAAAACTGCTAAAGTGGATTCTTCTGTTTGTTTGGAGTATTTTTGCTCAGGCAAATGTATTTTACGGAAAGATGAGGCTTCTTGAGGTCACTGCATGACAACTCTCATTTCCAGTGGCAAAACAACTCTGTTCCTAGAGCTTGTCTAAATAGTACCTGGGCCATGGAGCTTCAGAAAGGGGGTTTTTTGTTTTGGATTGTTTTTTTTGATAATTAAGTGTATTTCACTGGGATATTTCTGAGTTAAAAACAGCTTCAATATTCTACTCCACACCACAGAGTTGCTTCCCATCTGCTTCCTGTACCACCAATCCTGTTCTTCCCTACAGCTTGTCCCTTTGCTTCTCCTCAGTGACTGCTTCATCGTGGGGGGAGGAAGAGGAGGTGAGTGGAAAGCAAATGCTGTCCCAGAGCCCTACCCTGCTCCCTGGTTCAGCATCATCTTCCCTTTAGATCAATGTAAAGGATTGAAAACAATAAAAAAGGACTATCTACACCCACTGTTTCCAATAAACCACTACAAACGCTTCTCTAGTAACCAGTAGGACATGACCTGGTATCTAGCACATTTTTTTTTCTCTCCAGTAAATCAACATGTAACACAATGGACAGTAACAGTTCTACAGCTGATAACATTTTAGGTTCCCCTTTTCAGTGTTCGAGCTGCATTTTTGGAGTTCAGGGTTTGTTTTTATTTTTTACACCTTTTTCTGTAACTGCAGAATTTACCAAGCCGGAGTGGATTAACCCATTGGGCTGGTTTAGAATCAGGGATACACCTCAGAGGGTTTTTTTTTTTGGTTTGGTTTTTTGTTCAACAGAGAGTGCTATAGCAAATTTTAAATCTAAACCTATTGAACAACACTTTAGAAATAGAGGATTTGGATTTACGTCTCTCTGTGTTTGGAGAACAATGAAATGAAAGAAAACTTAGTCTTTGTTTTTTTTTGTTTTTTTGTTTTTTTTTTTGAGCTGAAACCTCAACATTTTAGGTTTTGACACATTCTTTTTTGCACTCTTTGGAAATCTGTTCAAAAGATAGTGCAAGGGCTTTGCACTATGGCTTGCAATTTTTTTTTTTGTGACTAAGTCACTGAAGATCTTTAAGGTATTTGGTAACGGTAATTTCTTTCAGCTACCAAGCAGTTCCCTTGATGACAATAACAGCTTTCACAGGGAGGCATCTATCTGCATGGAATAGATCTGGCTTGTTCCCCTCTGTGTATTCGAGAGACCGGCAGCACTAGTTTTGTAGTTCCTCTGAACTACAGGTAGCTTTGAGAAGGCATTTAAGAGACCAGCCCATGAGATGTTCTGAAACACACAGCTCTAGAGTCAGCTGTGACAGCAGCCTGGTTTAGCCATTTCATAGACATAAGAGTGGTGCAAAATGCCTTAATAGAAGCAGCAAGATTAGTGCAAATGGAAAAGAGCGAATGGGCTTTCAGAAATAGAATCAGATTATCACTATCAATAAATAATGGTGAAATAAGTTTGAAGTTCAACAGCAGGGGTTTTTGTTTGGGTTGGGAAAGATGTTTGTAAAACCGGCTTTTCAGCTGTTTAAATCTGCTCAAGGAGAATGAACGCACAGAGCTCACATCAGAAGGACGAGCAGCTGACTCCAAGCATTTATGTCCTCGTTCATCTGAAACCTACAGGACATGGGGGAAAAAACCCACCTAGACTGAGGTGTAATTCAGGGGCAGGAGTTTAAATACTTGGGCAATGGAAGCACTCATCCCAAGCATCTTTGTTCTAACCTGCAATGATCTTCAGTCGAGGTCCTGACACTGACCCCATCACTGCCAAACTTTCACTCGTTTCTAGGTAACTGGAGAATTCAGCCGTGGTTTCAGTGGTCAGGGTACCACTTCTCCACAGAAAACCCCAAGAGGGGTCTACCTGAAATGCTGCAGAAAGGAGAATTCTCTCCCTTTTTTTAAACTTGCCTTAGCTCTACTCAATCATACTAAAGAAAAATACACATCAAAGGATTATATAAACCAGAGACATCAAACAATACACACTTGAGCAGGCAAAGGCACATATTTGCAGCTGATTTGAACTCAGATGGAAAAAGTCTCAACTGAATAACCAATAAAATGTTCTTGGTTTATTTAACTCACAAGATGAGGTTGTTAATGCCAGACCGCTGCACAATTTATTTTGTGCTCATTACATCAGCTTTGGAAATATGAGCTGAGGTCAGAAACCAAGACACATTCTGGATGATATTCATGTCGCCATTTGGTATTGGCTGAAGTACATTATACACAAAGAAACACCAAAAGAGAAATGTAATTTAAGACTCTCCTCTCAGCTACTCATCTGCACTATTTCTTCTACGGGCTCAAGATTTACCATCCCGTGCTTTTGTTTCCCAAGTAAAGCAAATGGTCTGAAAATCTGGATAATATTCAAATTCAATAATTTAGTATTCCAATCGGCTCTGTACTTTCTTAACAATCTGTACTGCAAAACTGAAGGGCAAAATGTCAGCTGAGTGATAACCACTATGTTAACATTGAACTCACTGTACATATAATCATTTACCATACCACAATGCTTTCCAGGATGCACGGCTCCTCCTCTCCTGGTGAGATGGGTAGAAGTTAGGATATAGATGATGATTCCCCCCAAAATTCTGTATTTGACTGCTAGCAAGAACTGAAGTTAAATAAAAAACTTCATTTAATACTCCCAATCGAGCTCAACACTTGAACCTGAAAACTGTTTCTACTGCTCTTGGGTAGAAAGCGTGTGAATATGAGACAAGGGGCAGTGAAAGACCTGGCGGCTGCTACATCACTCTTCCTGAGAGAGCTGCAAATGCTGCTGATGGGCACAGGGAAAATGCACACCAGTGAAATGAAGGATCATGAACAAATCGGGTGTCTTTAAAGCTCTGTCTGTCAGTAATTACAGGTTTCTCTGCCCTGAGGAGAAACAAAAGCACGTTGCAAATACAGAAATCCTCACCCGTTTTTGTTTACTTACTAGGAGCAGTGTAAGTCAGTGTCTAGGCACAAAGAACAGCCAGTGGTGTCACATGCCATGATTCACGATTACTGCAACAAAAGAATCACTAAAAGTTTCCCTTGTTTTTGTCACCAGCAGACTTCAACAGAGACAGCAGGAGACACTCACGGACAAATGATGTGCTTTGAACTTTCAGAAAGACTTCAGTTTCCTTCTTGTAAATGATGATTTTCTATTCGCATTGTCACAACACCTTCAAGTCTCCATCTATTATGCCACACTGGTAAAAAACCATGATACTGCTGTACTGCATTTTTGTCAGCAAAAAGAACGCGCACACAGTTCCTTCAAACGCTTGCAGTTGTGAACAGCAGTAGCCACCTTTACAGGATCAAGTCCAAACCAAATAATTGGACCAAGTAATTCCTACCATAGGCCACTGGAAAAGAAAAGAATAAGAGATACCATACAGATATTCAGAATATCTTAAAATATTTAGAAATTAAATACAGAGATTTGGAACCCTTCCTACATAATCACGTCTCCCATGAAAGTCAATGGAAAGTCACCAAAGGTGACCTGACGTTGTGCTGTATGCAGCTATTTGCACAAGAATGATAGTAAAAACCCATCACAGTAATGGTACTTCTGTCTCATAATATTTTAAGCTTGCCCTCGTTACTGCACAGACTTGCTCTGCCAGCTGCACTGTGGATATCAGGTATGTGGACTTCAACTCGCTAAGGTCGATTTTGATACGTCACTTTAAGAGAACCAAAAGCTCTATATATATAGCATATTTTCCTCCTTGAACGTAATTAATGTTACATTTGCAGTAGAAAAAGATTTATGCATCACTTGATCAGCAGTGTGAAGTGAGAGTATCAACACCCACTTGAGGTATTTTTTTCCTATGCTTACGAGTTTTCCCCACCCTGTCATAATAATCCATTTATTTAGATTTAATTCAGCGCTTCAGTAAACACTGTGCAATCTACGTTTTCTATCAACCACAGAAATCTGCCTAGAGCCATGGTTGACACATCTCGTTTTCTCCATTTTAGCAGCTAACGAATGTGAGAAAGTCAAATCGAATCCTGTGTCTCCCGCAGAACAACGTTCTAAGGGGCTGCTCAGGGCCGGTTTTGATGAAGCAACCTCCTTCGTAAAGCACAGTCATTTGACTGCACTAAGGAGCATCCTGTAACGCCCAGGGAGGGTGTTTCCACCTTCCTCCCCATGCAGCCCGCACGTGTTGACAAGCACAGGTCGGCTCACCGCAGCGGAAAAGGAAATGCTAGTAGAGCAGAACAGGTCTTCGAGGCAGGAGGGACGGTGCTGTCCTCTTCTAGTCCTATCAATGCATTTATCACATCAGAGGAGGAAAACTCCCAAAACTTTCCAGCAACAGGGCACTTGGAAAAGCTTTACCAATTGCCTACTGTCACCAGGACACAGACTTTTAAATCAGTCAGTACCTCCAATTAATTTGCTATCTTAAGGCTTGAAAACACGTCTTGAAAACAGAGCAAGCTGGAAGGAGAATGATTCACAGATTCGCGTTATTCCTACAAACATACAAATAGTCAGATAGCCTTATAAAGCCCGGGAGTTCCACTGCAGCAACTTCAAAGGAGACTAAATCCCCATACACAGAGATTACAATGGCTTTGATATTCCTGAAATAATCTTTGCCTACAAGTTTAAAAGAATGAGTTTTTAAGAACAGGCATCCTCGGACAAATAACAATCTTCAACATTTTTGATTATATATGTGTTTGTTTTGTAAATCACGGTAATAATTTAAAACATTATTATTGTCAGCACCAAATAAGTGAAAACATTATTTGTAATAGAAACTCACATAGAGACCAAACTTATAAATATTCCAGTTAACTGGTCCAGTCATCACCTGTGACCATTAACCTCTGATTTTCACATTAGTTCTGCAGGGGCACCGCCAGACCAAGATGTGAAGAAAATGCTAATGGCAGTGTCCAAATATAATGCAGGGCTTTACAACCCTGCTGAAGAACGGGCTTGCAGGGTTTACCAATATTTTCCAGCCATCTCTCATTTGGGAGGTTTTATTTTTCAGTGAGAAAAACTTGTCGAAATAAAATGTATCCACCTGGCCTGCTTTGATGGATTTTCTTCATTTATCATGGTGAAAGCGCTGCCAACTTTCACAACTGCGTTAAGGACAGCAAGGAGTTACCAGACACTACATATTTAACCTCAAGGGAGTTTGCATTAAAATATTGTCTCTTCCCCCCATTTTTCAGGGCAACGCTCTCAAGAACCGTCACACGCACCAACTGTAAATCTACCCCTCGGAGCCCATTCTGAACAGAGAAGTGGGTTGTGCTGGACCCACTCACTTGGATCAAGCACTAGAAGCCTCCACTTGTGACAACTGAAACATATTTTTCATATGACAAAGTAACCACCCTACATGTGACAGTAGTTTTCACAATGGCCATTAGGCTTTTAAATTGGAGAGAGTAAAACCAGGTGCATACCTCGGAAATGAAAAGGAAGTTTGAAAATAGAGGAAACACTTCTCTAGCATAGCTAATTATTTTAAATAAATATGATGAAAATACTCACAGCAGACACTTTAAAGCATTACCATGCAAGGGGGAGGAGGAACTGACAAGATTAATACATTTTTTTCAAGATGCTTTAAGACAGAGCTATTAATCTATTTTTTATGGAGAAGAGTCAGACTTCACAGCTGTATTTTAAACAAATGAATCTCCTGTAATATGTCACTAATAAGGTATTTCTCTAACAAAACATGATCCAGCTTGGGCATTTTTTTCCTTATGCATCCATCACAAGCTTGAACAAGTCCATTGATTCCTGACTATCCAGTCCTAGTCAATGACATTACATGGATTTTCTTTGAAAGGTGATAGCTTTGTTGGGTTGAGCCACTTTTACGCAGAGAAGACAAAGCCCTGCGTGCACTCGAAGAGCAACACAGTTACACCGATCTCAAACCAGAGTAGCAGAAATCCAGCTATGACTCAAATTATGTTTAATAGTTCCTTTTCAAGCTAAATCGTCACAACAACGTTATTATGAGAATCTATCTAATGACACAAGACCTACTGCCAGCATGCTGGAAACTTGCAGACTTGCCACAGCACGTGTTATAAATCACCCACTAATCCAGTCCTGGGTTTGGCTGACACCAAACTTTGATCCGTTGCACTATCTTTGAGCTGAGCTGAAAAAATTCCCCAAGAGATATTGGACCTGGTGTGAAACTCAGTAGGGTTCAACTTGCATCTCATGCAAAATTATTTTCTGGGATGTCTCAGACCCTTAATTAATTTTACAGTCGTACCAATTCCATAGAATCATGGAATTGTTGGTTGAAGTTTGAAAAGACCTTTAAGATCTTTGAGTCCAACCATTAACTGTCAAACTGCTACTGTTTAGTAACCACTAACCCCTGTCCCTCAGCACCACCTTGACACATCTGTTAAACCCCTCCAGGGACGGGGACGCCACCACTTCCCCAGACAGCCCCAAGGTCCTTCACGTGCTTTCTTCCAGTAAAATAAGTGTAGGACACAAGTTCCCCTTTCAAAACAAGCCCCACAGAAACACTGAATTTCCTCACACAGGTTTGCATCCTTTGCACAATATTAATTTTCCAATTTTAGGGTCTACTGCCTCCCAAAAAATGTAATTCCTGGGACTTCAGCAAGCCAGTTCACAGCTTTCCTCACTGCACTAAAACACCGATATAAACTCCAGACTAAACACTGCAGTTCGGGAGTGCAGAACCTCAGTGGTAAATCTCAACAAGGATGGCCCTTCCCACCTTGCAGGAGAACACTCCTCAAGCCCCTCTGTCCTTCACTATGACTTAAGCTCCATCAGGGTTTAACCCCATGGGTTCTGATCACTCATGAAGAATTTTGAGGTTTCCAGATGACCTAATCCTTCTACTATTTTTAAATTCTCCCTAAGTCTCAGACATTTACAACAGTCAATCCTGCACTTTCTTCATGTGCCATTATTGCCCCTCAAGTTTTATACCAGGAATTACATTTGACAAATAAGGTTCGTTTCAAGCTTTCTGTAGGAAAGAGAGATGTTGCCTTGGAAAAAAGAACAATCTTGTTATCGCTCCACTGCAATCTGTCAGATCGCAATTGATGAGTGAGATCAAAGTGGGTGTTTTGCACTCTACCTACAAAACTGGTTTTACATGCTGCACTTAATGATCAGCCTGGCCTTTATATTTAACATTGGTGCCCCTTTAACCTCAAGGAGCAGTCCCTTTTTACCCAAGTGGCACTTCAATCTTTTATTAAGCCTTATTTTTGCATACCAGTAGGTTAAATTGCTCTTCTTTTCCCGCCTTTACTGACAGAGGCATCATATTCCCCCTGGCTGCAAAACCTGAAGAACAAATGCCTCCTGGTGGTTTGGGGTTGTTTTTAAAGCAGCATCATTTTCCTTTGCTCTCTAGCTCGTTCTTAGCTCAGTGGTTTCCCATCTCTCCCCTCATGACAAATTCCCACGTCTGAAGAAATCCCTCGGCTTTCAGTGGTGGCATTACATTAGGACTTTATACCTCCTGATAGAATGTCTCTCATATGTCCCTCTTGCATTACCAGAACAAGCCCCCAGGGAACTCTCTGCATCCTCCTTCCCTTATCCTCCAAAGGATACATAAGGAACAAGAAAAAGAGCAAGGTCACCTGCTGCAGTGCCTTTGTGTTAATGAAATCAAAACCCAATCCCTTCCTGCCTTTCTCAGCTTTTTCCAACTCATCCTCTTCAGTCAATAAATAAACCCAACAGATCAACCCAAAGGCTCATTTCTACCTCATTTGCCTAAAAGATGTATTTCCTTTGTCAACATGTTTGAGCTAAGAATGGGATGAAGCACCTTGACATGCCTATTCATAAAGACAATTCCAAGGAGATTTTTGCTTTCTAGAAGTAAACTCCAGCAGGTCTGTAAAGGGCTGATCTCCCTCCACAATCCCTTGCCCCGCAGAGGTCTGTGGCATTTTGCTGTTAAAAGGGCAGGTAACTGAACACCCTGCAAGTTACAGTGCAACCCCAAATTAAGAGACCTTCACACAGTGCCGAAAAAAAACGTGTCAACTACAACCCAGAACTACCTTGCCAATAAAAACCATTTTGTTTTTTCCCCACTCTCCCCCTGCTCCCACTTGAGCATTATTCCAAAGATCTTGTTTTCGCTCGAGTCCCCAGAGTCCCAGATGTGTCTCAAACATTTCACAGCACATGAGCAGTGAAATTACTGCTCATTTCCTTCTCTTGCTTCCACCTCATGGTTCCCTGACATTTGCAATTCAGTCTCCTGCCCACTTCCTTCTTGTTTTATCCTCAGTCTGAGTGTCCTGACATGTCAGGAACAACAACCTTCCTTCTCAAATTCGAGCTGCTGTTATCCGGAAGGCACCTGGATTGCCTACAACTTATTTTCTTCCCATGTGATCTGCTTTCACGTGAAAAACTGTGTCTTTCATCCTAAAACTAATTATTTATCTAATCAGGAAGTTCCCTCCCATCACTACTAATCACTGGGTACCACACAACCCTGTGATAATTCTGCAAGGTGCAGGTAACCTATAAGAACTTCCCATCCAGCACTTCTCTGGTGTTTGGTGTAAAAAGGTTGGGCTCCACTAAAAATGACCAGTTATGAATCTATTACCGGAAGTTTACATAATCACAGCTTTGAAGAGGATCCTCTCCCTAAGCCTCTAGTGACATCAAGGAGAAAGTTCAGTGTTCTTGAAACATCCTTAGTGGACTCCTCTGTCACCCACTGAATATCAAGTCCTCATCTTTCTTTAGACCCACTGCCTACTCCAGAATATTCTAAAATCTGGCCAGATGCAGGTATTCCAATAGTTTTGGATCATTTTTATTTTTAGATCCCCTTTCCTATCATTTCTGTTTCAATTATTGCTGTTCATCTTTGGAAATTCAGATTTACTGATGCCTTTTGATGTTCAGCTTTAGAAAGCCAGACAAAAAATGGGGATTTTATGCAACCTTCTCTGAAGAACTGTCACAACTGTTTTCAGAGGTCAGACTCTTTCCTTTGCCAATTTATCTATGGACTTTAGAACAACCTCTATCAAACTCTCTTTGCCTGTATCCTGTAGATTTGTTTCCTACCATCTGCCCTAGTAGTTATTCTCCACCCACGCCAGATTTCCACCCCTCTCCTGTACATGGATGATGGGTTTGGATTAAAACTGCCAGTTGCATAAAAACAAGTGGAAGCAAGGAGGGGGAGAATGCCCCAGAAGGATTTTCTTAGTGAGTTTTTTTATTTGATCAGTTGCCTTTTTTTTTTAACTCATATAGATTGCCACATGCACTTTCTTACAAATTGACCTTCTAAATGGCAGATACTCGCTCACGCGCCTCTGACAAAACCCTTTCTGCCTCATCCTTTTTTTCATGATTTTTCCTCCAAAAGGGTTACAGGCTGATTGGAAATTTATGGCTCAAGCCCCAAATATAACTTTCTTGATTATCTGAGCATATATTTCTTTTAACATTCATTTGCGTGACGTGAATAACATCGGAGGAATAGTAACAAATACCTATTTGAATCTCCTCCTGGAAACCCACTAGAAAACTGCCATTCAGCTGGAGCAGGAGAGAGATTGCACTTCACATCTGAATTTTTACATTACTGCATTTTCAAACAAGAAATTACTTCTCAAATGGTCTTTACTTATCTCCTCAAACAAGTAACAACAAAAAAAAAAA
>NW_010421553.1:67126-72188 GCF_000710305.1 Buceros rhinoceros silvestris | reverse complement strand
CCTCTTTGCAGCATTTTTGTGTCTGCTCCAGTCTGAATTATTCTTCCTTGAACAGAGCAGACAAAGAGAAGCCGCTCAGCGGCTCCTGCACCTCCTGTGAGTGATGTCTTATCTAAAAAGGACAAGATAATAGCTCAAAGGCATGACTTTTTTTTTCCTTCTCTCTGTTCCCTAGTGGATGGACCATATCCATCCTGAGGGCTGGAGGCTTCAGACCCCAGGTATCTGATCAACGCAAGGACTGAGCATTTATAAGAAGGTGGGAGTGCTCTGGCAGGTTGTATTGGAGAGGTCTCTTTTTGAGTCAGTCACCCTGGCAGCTGGTTAAGAAATTAGACATAGCTGGGAGGAAGCTTCTCCAGCCTGCTGTGGATGTGTGCTTTGGGACGTGACCCACAGTAGGGCCTCCTTCTCCCTAGGCAGTACCAGTGGAGACTGAGTCAGATGGAGAGGCCACCCTGACTCTCTTCTGTCTTTGCTATCTGTTCCAGAAAAGAAAAAGGAATATCTGCCATAACAGTAGATATTATATCTGCTAAAATCCGTGTGAGCAAACAAGCAACCACAAATGTAGGCTCCTCTCCTAGGCAGCAATGCAGCCTGGCAGGTGGTCCCATTCTCCCTCCAGCTGATGGACCAAAAGGGACTATAAATCACAGCTCCACCACAAGGACCTTGGTTCGTTGCAAACCATGAAGAAGACACTGACATCGCTAAATTTCTGCTGATAAATAGGTCTGAATCGGCATCTGTGCAGACATGGGTCTTCTGCTGGGAATTGTCTCTCGAGTTACAGCCAGTCCCCACACTGCAAGATGATAAAAGGGAACCTGGAGAGAGTAAGTTAACCCTGCTTATGCTCTTCCAGCTTCCTCTCAAATGCTGCTCAAGATTTTCTGTAGAATCCATGGAAAAAATGTCACTATTGCCCAGTCCCAGCTTCACCAGTAACTGTTCCTAGACCCCAGAGATCTGGAACAGAAGGATGAGTCCTAAAGCCTGAACAGCACCTCAGCATGGGACCTTCAGCATCCTCCTGAAGAAAAGATGTTTACTCCTTCCTGCACAGGCAAGCGACTAAGGGAGAACCCAGACACCATCAAGTCGTGAAGATCACTCAGAGCCTGTGGTTCTGGTGCAAGGACAGACTGAAGAGGTCCCATTTCAGCCTGGGTGTTCTTGGGGGTGCCACAGATCTGAATCCCCCTTCTGGTACGTTCTGGAAGTCACTGCATCTGTGTGCAGTGGTCACAACTAATGCCACAGTCCAGGTAGTTACAGTCCATCTATCCCCTTCTCCCATGCAGTATCTGGCTTAATCACAGAATCACAGAACTGTTTTGGCTGGAAGAGACCCTAAAGACCATCAAGCCCAACCATTCCCCCAGCCCTGCCAGGTCCCCACTGCCCCCTGTCCCTCTGCACCACCTCCACACGGCTGGGAAACCCCTCCAGGGATGGGGACTCCACCACTGCCCTGGGCAGCCTGGGACAGGGCTGGACAACCCCACCGGGGAAGAAATTGTTCCTCAGGGACAACCTCAACCTCCCCTGGTACAACTTGGGGCTGTTTCCTCTTGTCCTCTCACTTGTTACTTGGGAGAAGAGACCAAACCCCGGTTCACTCCAACCTCCTTTCAGGTAGTTGCAGAGGGCGATAAGAGCTTGTTTCCATCAAACTACCTTTCTAATCCATGCGTCGTGTTTGATCCATGTTCCAGTCCTGTTCCTGTCTGTCCTTCCCCAACTTCAAAACTGAGATAGTCAACCCAATTTATTTGATCGATTTCCTGGGAACTACAGTTGCAGGAAAAGGCTTTAAAAATGGTAAAAACTCACTGCTAGGGTGGCCCGCCCCAGTTCAGTGTCTCTTGAGCAGTTCCGCCTAAATATTTCAAGGTACTTCCATCTTATCTGCATATGAAAAAGAAGCCAGCAGCTCTGAAAGGCTTGTTTAGAACATCCAACAGCAGCTGTTTTGTTTTCACTTGCTCTATACAAATCCTTATTCATATCTGAGGCGTGAAAGCTCTGTAATGAGCATGATCACGAGCGTGTAGAACAGGAGGAAGAGCTCTCTTTTGTGGCAGGTTGGAGGGAGATGTGTGACGGAGGCCGTGGACGTGCTGTCCCAGTGGCTTCCTGCCATGTGTTAGCTGTGGCTGTCTGCATCCCTCACGCGCTGTCAGGCTCTGCGCTGCTGCTGCTGCTGCTTGCATGTGAAGAATTTCAAAGGACTGCCAGCCACTTTGGGGATCTTGAGAAGTAAGACCTGAAGCTCAAGATGCTCCAGAAGGCTTGTCTTATAAGTGAAGGAATGGCAGGGGAATAGGAAAGTAAGGTCTTACCGCAGTGCACTTGAACACACAATTCTGTGAATAGATGTCACTAATGTCACCATACATCTGTCTGCCCTGTACATGAGAGAGACTGCAGAGGAGCCAAGACACCTCAGGGAGGCAGTTAAAGCCCCTGGAACATTGGGCACAATCGTTGTGGACAACCTCTTCCTATCACCCACCGAAAGACAAGTCAGAACTTGACAATACTTGACCTCGACTGCTGTCCTGACAAGACACGTGAGGATACTTCAGCATCAGTGAGATGAGGAGTCTCTGAGCTATGTGTGCATTCACATGGCAGAGACTGTCAGGAGGTACCACAAGACACGGAATGGGACTGGAAACTGCCGAGCCGCTGACAGGACCTGTCCCACTCTCTGCATTGCTTCCGGAGGGCAGGGATGGGAAGGGAGGTTGTCAGGCTGATCCTCCCACTGAGTCAAAAAACATTTCTTCTTCTCTGTTCTGAATTCAGCAATCTTAATTCAAGGCTGCACAGAGGATGTGTAGCCCTCCCCAAACCACCTTCTCTGTCCCAAATCTACTTCATGAACTTTTAGCTCAGCTCCCTCCAAGCACAGACACTTCGCAAGGTAATTCTGAAGTCTTTATTCATATTATACTTCCTAATACGAACCTCAGGTTATTCTCATCGCCTCTGTTTGAACTGGCTCTATTCTTAGTTTCCTGGATTAAAATGAATATGAGGACATGCCTTTTATAGACCGCACGCTCTTGGTATCAGAGCGTATCTTAAATTAATAACGGTAACATATACTTTGGGATAAAACTCGTGTTAAACAACTGATGACATAAAAAGAACAGATAAGAGCACAGTTCCCTTATAAAAAAGAGCAATCAGGGAGTTGTGTGCACAGGTATGGCCCTGCGTAGAGCAGACCTGCTCAGCAACATGATGGTGTAGGAGGAAGGTTTTACTCAGCAGATCTGCATCTCGCTGCCTGCACTGACATTTCTCTTGTCATAGCCGGGAGGGGAGCCCCCGAGCTCACTCTGGCTTGTGCATTGGTCAAAGAATTTGAACAAACTCCCACCAGCAAAATCCAGTTTGACTCCTAGAGCCAGGGATTGATTTTCAGCCTCACCAGTAAACTCTTTTGCTCACGTTATAAGCACATTTCCTCCTGGAACATCAGCCACGTTTTTAAAAAAATATTTTTAAAAATTAAAGGAAATAAAAAGAGGGAGGATTTAACATGTGTTTAATTCAAACCCACCATGTTCTCAAGCGGCAGGTGTGCGACAGCAGCATGGGCTGGGCTGCATTGCTATGCCCACGTTTATCTTCTGCAGCAGATCCAAGCCCTTTGCTGTTGAAATCAATTAAAAACCACCAGCCATTGGCAGAAAGTGGGCTTGGAATCGGCTCTTTGGTTGAGGAACTAGGCTGTTGTCCAGAAACTGTATGTCAGCTATATGGATTACTGGCAAAAGCCCAGCATCTCTGTTCGTTGATGCTAGGACTATCCGAGAGTCAGGAAAACTGCCATGAAGAGCAGAGAGGTGCTCCTGCTCCAAGGCACCCTGCTCCACACGTCTTCCTGCTGTGGGGATTGTCACCGTCTGCCTTCAGTGAAACGCTGCTCTCTGTTCTGCAGCCACTGATTAAGATGGAGAGTCAGTGAGAAGGAGATGCTTCTTGCTTTTCACCTGTCAGACACGAAATCACAGGTTCAACCTAACCACCAGTCTCAGAAACTGCTGAAGATCTGGGTTCTGGCAGGGCACTAGCAGCAGCCTCAAGGCACTGCATGGAAATGATGCCCTCATCCGGGAAACCCTTTGGAGACACCATCATGACTGCCCTCGCGTCAGGGCATGCTGCTACAGTAAGTGATGGTGGGCATCTGTTTTCAGGAGCATGATAGCCACTGCATGAGGGTTTTCAGGACTCTGTGGAGTTTTAAAGTCACTGCCTGGAGAGGGCGGATGACAGAACGGGTTTACTCCAGTTCTGAGGAGAAATCAAGATGCTGTCACAAAGGAAACAGCTGTGCTAGCACAGCCAGAAGCCGAGCAGCAGGAAGGGGCTCAGCCCTCTGAAGGGGTGTTTTCTGGCAGAGCTGCTGGGGGACTCAGTGCAACTCCTCCTTTCCCATCCAGTGATCAGCACTGCCAGTGTGTCCTTCCCAACTGATGGTAACTTTCAGGGCAGTTGCTGGCGCCTAAAAGAGATCCAGGAGCAAGAGTACAGGGCTGGTTTTGCAAAGTCCAAGTAAGGAGAAAATGCTCTACTCATCCTTCAGTCCATAGCCCTTCCTCACTTTCTAACACAATCTGCTCTTCCCAGGGTTTCTTGGAGAATCTGCTGGCCCTACCACCTCCTGGGAACCTCCAGGTAAGTCATGTCCATCTTCAGGAAAAAGACAGTCAAGGGCTGCCTATTCCTTCTCCTCAAGTCCTGAGAGGACTGTGGCACTCTGACTCCACCACCTACCCACTGCTGTGGCAGCAGAGGCAATTCCTGCCAGAGGGGACTGTGAATTCATTTCTGCCTCAAAGCAGTTACAAAGGACAGTGCAGTGCAGTCGCTCCCCTTATCTCCTCCCTGCTCCTTGGGAACTTCTTGTTCACGGAGAACAGCAGCAGATTTGGCACTGCACAGGCTTCCCTCACCTATACGAAAGGTATAAAAAGGTATGTCACAGCCTGATTTCATAACCTAAACTCAATCACAGCAATGTCACTGTGGTCAGCAG
>NW_010421553.1:62986-67037 GCF_000710305.1 Buceros rhinoceros silvestris | reverse complement strand
CAGGAAATTGCTGAGCTCTCTCTCTCCCTGAGTGCACAAAATGTAACTCAACAGTTAGAAACATTTTCTGACTAAAGCAACACCTTTCATGTACGTGCCAGAGAGGAACTGCTCCTTGTCTGGAGCAAAAAATAGGCTTCTGGTTTTTAAGACCTGGGCTTAACTGTGCAAACTTTGTGCTTCCTCCAGCATCTGCTCTGACAACCTATGAGGGCAGAGGCTTGTGAGCGCCGTGTCTCCCACAAGCCCACGGCTGCCAACAGCATCCTGAACACAATGCAGAACAGAAGCAGGGCAACGGTCACCCTGGTCCTGTGGTGACCTTGGGCTGTGGCACCAGGATCAATGAAATGCACAGGCTCTCTCCACTGAGTAGAGAAGGATTTTGGTGCCTAGCTGAAAGTGCAAGCCTGACTTTAAGCCAGAGAGGGGAAGAATCATCTGGCTTCACTACAGACCTCTAAAGTGTCCTTGCAGCCCCATGAATGGAAGATTAATGGTTCCCTGACAAATGTCACCAGCATTAGTCACTATGAGACAATCTAAATGGAAGGAGGTTCTCAGCCTACGGGATCTGCCCTGTCCTGGAAGAGTAAAGCAGCACTGCTTGGATGCAACCACAGCTGACAGGAAAAGAAAGGATGAAAATATCTATCTGCTGTCTCTGAACCAGCAGAGCAATATGTTAACAGCCTTCCACAACAGCAGATTACAGTTCAGCTGCTCTTATTTCAGCTAAGGCCAGATACGGGCCCAACACACTGAGAGATGCAGATTTTGTGCCTAGGCAAAGAGAATTTTATTATCCCTTTGATTGCAAACCAGCAGGAGGAAAGCTCCCGTTCAGCTGTTTTGCTGTGCAGCTCTTGGAGCACAGACACCAGACCTGTACAAAGTCATGGCAGTACCGAACAAAACTGACTTTCACACAACCACAGAATCATTTTGGTTGGAAGAGACCTTTAAGATCATTGAGTCCAACAGTTCCCCCAGCACTGTCAGGTCACCATGAACCCCTGTCCCTCAGCACCACCTCAACACCTGTGTTAAACCCCTCCAGGGATTGGGACTCCACCACTGCCCTGGGGAGCCCGTTCCAATGCTCGACCACCCTCTCTGTAAAGAAATTGTTCCTCAGGTCCAACCTCAACCTCCCCTGGCTCAACTTGAGGTCATTTCCTCTCATCCTGTCACTTGTTCCTGGGAAGAAGAGACTGACCCCCACTTCACTACAACCTCCTTTTGGAGTTGCAGAGAGTGATGAGGTCGCTTCTGAGTCTCCTTTCCTTCAGACTAAACCCCCCAGGTCCCTCAGCTGCTCCTCATCAGACTTGTTCTCTAGACCCTGCACCAGCTTCGTTATCCTTCTCTGGACACGCTCCAGCACTTCTTGTTGAGAAGACTTCCTGTATACTTCCTGTACGGCTTTGAAATAATATGAAGAAAAATTCCTCCATCTGAGGAACAGAACTGGAACTAAATTACTAGAGAACCACAGCTCCAAGTAGGTCTGGGACAACAAAATGATGTCATAAACCATGAAACATTCCTACTTCAACAGTTTGCTGTTGCACACCCATAAATCCAGTACAAAACGAATAAGATACCTGGGGCCCATCTCCCTCTGGTTTGAGCCCCATCTAGGAGTCATCACTCCCATCTTCATCCCGTGGCCTTTAAACACTACCACAACATCAACTAGTCACAGCCAGGGCAAGAGATGGACATTAACATGTTTCAAAGAGCAGAAAAAGTCGATAAGTTCAAGTTTGTCTCTCAAGGACTGTCTGCACTTGCTTTTGTGGCATTTGTTGTACAGACCCCCTACAACTGTCCACAGTTTTATACTAACTGTGAAAAGACAAACTGAAATTCCGAAGCCCAAATAATTCCCCTAGGAGTGTGTACCATACCCAGAAAGTAAATCTGGAAAGCAAACCTGGGGCTTGTGCCTCCACAGACGCTTCCCTGATGTTGAGCCAATGTTCCTCCCAAGGACCTTTGGAAGATGAACTGCATATACCACACTGGTTTTGCCACAGCAGCAGATTTTTGGGCATGCCCAAACTCATCATCAAACTCTAACCATGGGATTCAGTTGTTCTGGTGAGATGACAGATGCTTCAGAATTACAGATCCCTCTGCTAAGTCCCCTATCTGCACCCAGGAGTCTCCAATTTTTATCATAATATTTGAATTTCTTATTTACAACCTGCAGACACGGGACTGACCGCTGGATGCTGACCTGCTAACGTACCAGAACACCAGCTCTAAGGGTGATTCTTAACATCAGTAAAAATCCCTGTTTGGGGAGATAACCAGCCTGAGATGCTCAGTGACACTGGAGCAGGAAGTCATAGGGGGTTTTATACATCAGTTCTTGATAATAACTATCAAAAAGCACAGCTGTCAAAGAGAAGTTTGTGGCATGCAGCTGTTTAACAGATAATAATTCATTGACCACAGACGGAGACTAAGTTACATGATAAATTCCGGGATTTACATTGACATGGAAACACATGGTCTTCAGCAGTGGCAGTGGTGAAGGCTAGTCCCGAACTTCTGTGTGTGCCTGGGTCTGTAAAGGGGACCACACATTGCAGTCAAGAGCCAGAGATGCCCCATGACCTTTTGCAACCAGGTGGAAGTTCAGCTCCAATATCACATGTTTCCAATATCGCACACTGATCCCAGCCTGGGTGTGCACACCCAGAAATGCACAGCATGATCTTTCCCTGGCTCAGACACGGGATTCTGGGTTTAACCATCCCTTAGTGAAAAGAAGAGGCAACCCAACCTGGCTGGCATCCTCTCTTCCCACCTCAGTCCTGCCTGTGTCCTCCAGGAAGAATGCTTGATCTGGTCCGGTTTAAAATGCCGTTGATCAGCTGAGGTGGCGAACGATACAATCTTCAGACGCCAACAAGTGTCTCCACCTGCACCACGGAGGCTGCCCACAGGGGAAGCTCGCTTCCCTGCTGTAGGAAGCAGTCTCCTTTTCTTGGAGGGTAGGTGGCTATGGAGTAACAGTGGGCTTCTTGCCACAGGAAGCTGCATCTCTGGCTGAGCAGTGACACACGTGCTCCGAGCAATGCTTGTGGTCATTGTCCTGCTGTTTCCTTAATAAGCTTGAGGAAACGCTCAGATTAGCTGCCAATCCTCCTCCTACTCATTGCTCGTACTGTGGGGCACACTAGCTCAGAAATCCATGTTCCAAAACCGACTCTCCAGGTTGTACTTTAAGCCAGGCTTGTGGCCAGTTTGTCTGAAGACAGAAAAGTATGAACCCATCACCTCAGATACTTCAACGTACTTTGCAGAAGATGACCCCAGGGACTGATGTGGTTTTGCTCATGCTCAGCCCCTTCCTTGCCTACAGCAGTGGCACGCTGCACAGTTCCTGCAGGCATCAGTGTGGTCTTCATGACCTCCCACTCTCCTCCCACCCAGCTATTCCAAGGGCTATATAAAGAAAAAAAAAAAAAAAAAGAGCTGTCATAAATGACAGGCAAACAGATAAGCAATAAACAGAACACAAAAATGTCAGCATAATGTCACCAGCTATCCCAAGGGTTTGAAAAAAAAAAAAAAAAAAAAAAAGAGCTGTCCAGCCTCTGCTGAGAAATGGATGGCCGCGTCTGAAGTCGATTAAATAATTCAGAGCGGATTGAAATGCCCTATTGCGTAATGGAATCTTTCTGCAAAGCCGTGAAGCAGTTTCCACATCCCAATGATCCCATTTTCAAGTCAATACAATTAAGTGTCAGAATATGCAATAGCTGAAACTAATCTGGAATCAGAATGCAAGTGATCTTTAGCACACACACTGCAAAACACCACCAAAATCATTAGATATTACCCGGGATGGACATAAAATGATTCATCGGGATGCAGCAGGCTCTGGCTTGACATCTCTCCATTGATATGAAATGTCTAACAAGTGTTTAATGAGAAAAAGGACTCAACATACCTAACCCTCATTTTTTGCATTATCTATTCATGGGGTGTTACAGATGCAGGTATGAAAGAAAATGACCCTTAAACTTCTCTC
>NW_010421553.1:49763-62894 GCF_000710305.1 Buceros rhinoceros silvestris | reverse complement strand
CTTTCCCTGTATTAATGAGTCTACGGCAAGTGAGGATTATTAATGATGGGGGCAGTCTGTAAGTTCCGTCTTGGAGATGATTCACAGCATAAACATGTGTCGGGCCGATGCTGGCTGTGACAGATGCAATCCAAGACTCCAAAATAACAAATTAAGGGTATGAACCAGTACTTTGGGAAGGAAACTGGAACACAGGGCTGCCAGTCAAGCAACTGGGAGCCAGCCATGACATCAGGGAACCAGGGCGGTGCTGGAGGAGGAATCAGACTCCTCAAACTGCTAATGATGATTAAATTAATCAATCTCTTTCCTCCCATTCATCTCTGAATCGTATTTACACGCCAACCGACCAGTAACACTGCTGGTTCCTGAGTTGATGCTTGTAAAAGTGGCTCAGTTTGGGGTCTCCAAAAGGAAGAGCGATGTGTGTAAGAGGGGAATGTGTACATGTACAAGAGGAGGACGCGGTGTCAGCTGGTACCAACACCTGATCCCACTTCACCATGCCATATCACGTTTAGTCCGCGTGCAAAGCTTGCAGCGTGCTGAACGTTATCAATCCACTGAGGTGTCTGCATAAAGATTGGTTTGTCACGTACAAAATACAGAGCCTGTCAGAGGTACTCTTCAGCTTGCAGAGAAAACAGTGAAGGTGGGAAGAATGTGCGAAGGAGGGAGCACAATGGATGGGTAGATCAAGGCATTTCAGGAAGGAAGTGACCTCATCCTCATATTGATAGGGGATGTCCCACAGCCCTGTCATCATCGATGAGCTTTCCTAAGAGTCACGCAAACACGGACTTGGCAATGCTGTCTCGGGCAAACATCGGTTTAGTCATGACTCATTTACTCTGTGCTTCCTCTCCATACAGAGGGAAGGCATCACCTTCCAGCGAGAGCAGCAGAGACACGGTGCTGGGGAAGCTCTGGAGCTCCCAGGGGAGAAAAAGATGAGAAAGTGGAGCTGCCACCCACCTGAGCTGGCTGAGACAGTGAAGCAGCTGAGAAAGATCTTGGTTGCTAAGTCTGACATGGAGACGCATTTGTCTTCTTTTCTGTTTGCCTTCTAGGAGGTTTTTTTATAAACCAACAAAAATGGTCAACTGTTTCACTGCTGCTTCACTCCTGAAACCTGTCCTGCAATAAGCCTGAGTGACCTGTTGACATCAGGTCCTCCATCACCCAGTACCGGCCACGTGGTGACTATGGGAGCACACTGCACTCCCCAGAGTGGTCTGAACCTCCAGGGGGCTGCAGGCCCTTCACGCAGTGAGGTGTAGGTCTGGCCACGGACTGGCGGCCCAAGCTGTCAGGTCAGTGATGAAGCAGCTCCCACAGCCTGTCGGAGCCCACTGACAGACAAGGAAGTGGGGCAGAGGCATGAGACTCAGCTGCCACCTCAAGCCTGTAGCTCTCCCCCCCATCCTGACATTGCCTTGTCTCCTCTCACTCTCACAAAACCCTGCAGCTTCCAAACCTTGAACTCACGTGGCAGCCACCTTTCACTGCTGTGGCACCATGGGATACGTGGTTTGCCTGTCAGAACAACTCATGCACATACACATGGCTTGGGAGATGAAAGGTGATGATTTGCTGAAGCAAGACTAGATCAAGAACAATTTGATCCTTTTGAATATAAGCCAAAAAACCAGTTGATTTGGGAGGGATATTGGCAATTGTGAAAAAGCAGGAGGTCCTCAACAGGTGACCTCTCACTTCCCGTCTGCCTGTATGCGGATGCTGTGCCTCATCTCAGGTAACAGGCAGTCGGATATTTATCAGGAGGTGGCAAAGGCTGAGGCTGTACCTGGAGGCTACGATGTCTAGTTG
Organism: Buceros rhinoceros silvestris; assembly: GCF_000710305.1. NCBI lineage: Eukaryota > Metazoa > Chordata > Aves > Bucerotiformes > Bucerotidae > Buceros > Buceros rhinoceros. The sequence goes on along the minus strand of NW_010421553.1, from coordinate 61,064 downwards.
GGTGTAAGGTTCTGCTAAAGGACATATACCATGTTTCCACACACCAGGCACACGTGCTCAACCCAAACCAGCTCAGGCTGGACAGGTGTCCCTCACATGAAGGGCTGTGCCATCAAAAGAGTGTCCTGAGCCACTCTGAGGTCCAGCCACGCTGCAGGACAGGGGGATCAGAGGCCCAGGCAGGCAAATCCCACATTCAGGCTGTCCATCTTCCCGTACCTCCACCAAAAACCACAAGGTAAGATGTGACTGGGGGTAGCTTTTACTGCTCGGTCACCAGACTGCCTTCTCTACACCAACATGGTTTGCACATTGTCCACATTGCAGGATGCTGGTGTAGCTCCACGTGGACGCCCGTACCAACGCAGCCAGGCTTTAACAACCACGTCACACTGATTTGGAGACATGGTTTGGGTTTCTTCCTGCCTACTGGCACTGCTGGAGAACATCCTAGGTGCAAATTTTAGTGGGATACTTGCAGAAAAGAGGCTCTGGCAGATGCCCTGACTCAGAGTACACCTCCCAGCAAGCCCAGGAACAGAAACATTTGCAGCCTTGAGCAAGAGAGAGAGGTTCTGCTTCTGAAGGTGTTAACTGGGCAGGCTGTGAGGACGCTTGACCCTCCCAGAGCTTTCCATGCATGTTTTTGACGTTGCAGCTCTACCTCTGCACCTACTCAGGGATCTGCCATTAACTTGTAAGAGACCAGCAGATTGTAGGAAAAGTCCTGATTTTCCCTACGAGACGACCCTGCAGTAGAGGAGTCCAAAATCCCATCTTCCTCCTGCCTCACTGTTCCCTGACCCCTAGCACTCAGTTCAGCTGGGAAATCATGCTTTTCCAGCAAAAACCCCTCACTGTTTTTAATATGTTGCAGAGTTACCAGGAAAACAAAGAAGTCTAGAGATGAAGTGAACTTATCATCTGTTCTACAGAATTTCTACTGCTGTCACAGATTGGTGAAACATGAGAAGCCCAACTCCATCTGGAAACGATTTTCAAGGTCTTAGGCTGGTAGTGAAAAAAAAAAGAAACCAAAATAAGAATCACATTTTTACCTGAAAACTCAATAATCATGACCTGGAGTAGTTAATCTGGAGTGAACTTACTGCTCCTCAAGACTTGTTCACTCACTGTGATCAAATATCCTCATGGATGCTTGCTCCATGTTGTGCATGTTTCTACACCAGCCTGTGTGACTCCGAGGAGCTCTGCAGAGCGCTGGCAGGACAGTGAGTACGGTCCACGTTAGGGTAGTCTCAACCTGGGCCACCTGATGCTTGGACACAGAAGAGGTTGACGAAGCTGTTTTCAGGTTAGTGCACAGAGGGACACAATAGTTCCTCTCTTCAGTGCTCCTTCTTGTTTCACCGAAGCACTGAGCTCTTGGAGTTCTGAGCTCTTAGAGCGCTGAACTCGTACGGCAACTACTACAGCAGCTGGAGCAATAGTAGCTACTGCTACACCAGCAAGTGTAGGTGAGATTCATTTGCCTTCCTCTGACCAACCCCCACCACGGCTCCCCTCTTGCTGGAGATGGAAGAGGTGCCTAGTGTCCGTCCAGTGAACACTCACCGAGAGGTGCTGGTGTTTCCCAGGTGTCTCTACACAGAACTGAAGGCTACCCCAGAGTAATATGGCGAACTTCTATCTAACATTAGATGAGTTTAGCCCTGCCATGTGTCTCACTTTCTATGGCCTAAAGACTCTGGATTCGTTCCTAGATCATCACGACAGACTGACAGTGAAGTCTTGTACCATGGTTTGAAGAACACACTATGTAGAGATTTTACAGACTTAAATGCCAGGCAGTGATGCATCGCCCAAAGGAGTGTCATGTAAGAACCATAAATCACAATCCTGCAGGAGCTTGTGGATGTCAGACATGCGAATATGCTGATTTGGTATCCATGGTAGTTTGGCATGTCTCACATCTTTGTCTTCTGCCCAAAATAGATTAGCTCTTAAATATTACTCAGCACTTGGAGTTCTGCCACAGCACAGAAGACAGTTGAGAAAACATCAAAAATGTGTCTCCCAGTGCAAAGAAATATTGAGATAAACCTAATTGGCTTTGTTCAGGCTAAAAGCAGAACCCTCTTCCACGGTGGTGTAACAACAAGGCAGGCGGGGTTATTTGCAACGTGGAGACTTTAATGCACACACAGGAGCTGAAATAGGACAAAACCTGAGCACGAGGCTGCTCAGCTAAAGCTCAGGACTGCAGGAGCACTCATCTCTCCCATCTACATGTCCAGCTGGATTCCCAGTTCAAAGTGAACACGGAAGATCTATCATGTTGTGCTTCCAGAAAATACAATTATAGAGGGCACGATCCTAATGGCAGAGCTCCTGAGTTGTTTGTTGCATCCGAAGTCCCTGTCTTCACTACACAAATAGGCACCAAACCCGACTGTAAAGACAAATCTACACACTGCACAAGCAAACGAGGCACTCTGTCTGCAGACCGACCGTGTGGAGATGTTAATCACCCGCCCCAGTCATGAGTGGGAGTGTGAATTTACCATTGTTAGAAATTAACGTTATGGTACTGTTCCAATAAACTGTGGATTTACAGGTAGCTGAAAAGTAAATTCAAAGGCCAATACATTCTTTCACGTCCTTAACCAGCCAAGACGTAGTTTAATTTCTTCAGATAATAAAAGCCTTTTATTCATTTTGGAAAGCACCTCCTTATCTGACAGCTGTTGGAAGAGGTGGGACATAAACAGTCTGGACTGCCACTGCCCACTCTCCCACCTTCCCAGGGACAGGAAATGTGCTCTGTGGGACTTCCAGCGAAGCCAGAGGAAAAGGTGTGAAAACCACGGGTCCATCTACAGAAGAGTGGAGCCCCTGAGAATTTTTCAGCTAAAGAAGAAAAGCAGGTTTTATTCTTCTTGGGGAAGGAACTGGGGGAAGTATATTGTACAGAAAAGTGCTTGAAGGTTATTTGGATGTCTGCGACAAAGCAGCAGGTTTTATGGCCGTGCCCAGGGTTATCTATGTGCTTGATGAAGGCTATGAGGACACACCACCCTGCAGCCCGTGCCTCTCCTAGGGTACACTCGCTATCTCACCCTAAACACACCGTCAGGCCTGATGTGGTACAACATGACTGTAAAACTTCTTTTGGAGGGGGAGGAGAAAGGGAGACCTTGTGTGAAATGCCATCCATGAGTCCTTCCTTGACCCACTCCAGTTCCCAGCCCACCTGAAGGTTCATGGTGGTTTTCTCTGCTTTCCTTCCACCGGTGAAGTGCCAGGCTGGCATTGCAGGGTATTGTATTACAAGTCCCACGGGTGCTGCCTCAGCCTCAGTAAACTTTATTTAAGCACACACAGACATACACAGACAATATACATATATTTGTTTCTTCTCTGACAGTTCTACAGGACCAACACTGCTTTGGATGACACTCGTGGAGAATTGGAAAAAGTGCAGGAAATGTAGGAAAAAATAAAGGTCTTTTAATAATTTGCGAGTCATGGTCATCCACAGGAACAACACAGTCAACCAGGCGAGCACATGGACACATCTCCACATACAGTACATTGCGTCTATATAGGTATCGCCACATACATTGTGTCTAATAAATGTACAACAGTCTCAGAAGTCAGCGGGACACAAAACCAGACGAGTACTGGCATGGCACGTGCTTGCGCTCCCAGTGTGGCAACCCACTGCCAGTGCACCAGTGTGACTCGGTCAGGGTGTGCGTGTGGACAGAAGGATGCTCCAAACACAGTCTCACTGTACACTATAAAAACTCACCAAACAGGCGACAACATTCAGCCAGGGTTCTGGTGACCAGCCACTTTGAGTCAGATCTCACAGCTTTTGTGTCACCACAACTCCTGGGATATACGGTTACTTATCTAATAGAGCCATGACTGTCTCTCGACACAGAATTTATATACAGTACATATACACAGAACATACACAGAGCAGTATATGTATATTTTTGTGTTTTCACGTTTGTACATTATATCACAGATTATAGGAACACATAAAATATATGTTTTAGGACCTAAAAAGAAATAATTATATAAAATATTCATAATACCCACCCAAAAGAAAAAAAAAAAAAAGCCCAGAGGTCAACCAAGAGAAATTCAGAAGCACTCTCTGGAAGCGTTCACTGCCTGCCCTGGGACAGCATCACCCTCCTTCCCCCTTGTAAGTACGGCAGCACAATGGAGGGTTGCAGCCATGCACCCAGAAAACACAAAGCAGTAGAAATTGTTGAACTGCAAAGTCAGAGCGGAGTCAGGACTCTGCCTGTCCGACTCGACACTCTCCCACCTCCTCCCTTGCCAGGATTTCAAAGGCTCTGCCAGGAGCACAGTATTTTACCTGCAGGGATATCTAAAGCTCCTACTGCAGTCCAATACTGTTCTCTGAGAGCACTTAGAACCCAGCTTCTGAGTTATAGCTTTTTTATTTAAAACAATCTTTATTTAGCAAAAAATTGTTTCCACTGTACCCTTCGTGTGTCCTCTTCCTAATGTGACAAACCCAGAGGAGATGAAATTATGGAGATCTGGCCCTCCGCTTCGATAAATATCCTTTCCATAGTGACCTGCCAAGGAAAAGAAAGAAAAGAAACCTTTACTCAGTGTGTGTGTGTGTGTGTGTGTGTGTGTGTATACACATATACACACATATGCTATACAGCCCCACTGTCACCCTCAGAAGGCCCCACCACATGGTTACATCATTAATGGCAAGCAGAGGGTATAACAGAACGCAACGGCTCCAGCAGCATCAAAGACTTATCACTTTATTGGCAAAGATGTAGGAAGAGCAACTGGGTACTTTGATAACTGCCAAGGAACAAACTGATTCTGACAGAGGAACCTCCAACGTGCCAAACCAAGCACCCCAGCCTCCAGGAAATTCGATCATCCCTGGCTCAGATTCAGGTTTGCCAGGAGCAGCACTCCCAAGGAACTGGTCCCACTCAGACCTTCAAGACTAAGGAAGGACCTTCAAGACTTTCCTTCAAGGAGCTGAAGGAAACAAGGAGAAAAGTGGCTTTGATTCTTCCCGATGCCAGCCAGACCCCTGACAGCATTCATGTCCTATTGGCAGAGATTTTGTCTCAGCACAAAAGCAAAGGTGCCAATACCACCCCGCTCGTGTCCCCATTAACGGTACAACAGCAAATGCTGTCTTTGGTTTTGACCTCCTCTGGTCCTTGAACGGCATCCCTGGAAGGTTCCTCAAGCTCAGTGCTCTCCTGCAGAACACTTCCAAGGAGCTTTCTCAGCCCATGACAACAGAGGAGGTGCAGGAGACACCCAGCTTTTTAATATTTTAATGTATTACTAAAGAAAAAGGTCTTCTGCCTCCCTGTTACCATGCAAAGCTCTGAAACAGGGACACAGACAATTTTCCAGATACTTTTTATCATCTCCTCCCTTTTTCTATTCCTTTTACTTCAGGAAGAGGCAAAGATAAGATAGGTGCTGGGGGAGGGAAGTCAGGCAGCCTCAGGGGCCAGAATGCAGCTCCCTCCCCATTCAGCCTCCAACTTCTCCAGACCTTTCTGCCCAAGCCCGTGATGCAGCACCGTTCTTCTGGGCCGTGTGGCTGGAAGTCCAGCACACGGCAAAGCAGGAGCTGAGTCAGGAAGAGGTGAGGTGGGGTGTCCAAATGGGTGTGAGGGATCCAGGTGGACATGCAGCCTGGGGGCATGTTCTGGCTGGCTCTGTTGCCTCTGACAGATGCTACAGCCCTCCCTATTTTCCAGGCGCAGAACTAAGGCTGTTTGTTCTCATACACGTTCAGGCTCTCTGGCCACACTGTAAAGACTAACAGAGACTTTGAAACCTCATCAGTCTGCAAAGTTCTCCTCTCTTCAGCCAATCATTCTCACCTCAGCATCCCCAGCTCTACCCATTCTGTCAGCAGATGCCCCTTGCACAGCAGTGAGCCGAGGGCAACCACCTCCCCAAGGTCTAAACTGCCCCCAAATATCCCACTGAGCTTCCCTGCGACGGATCTGAGCAGGCTCCCCCCGTTCACGGAGGACACCAACGACTGTCCAGCCAGGAGAGCCTAGCACAGACTCTGCCATCGCATGAGCATGTGGAAGGTCCTCAGAGCCTCCACCCAGGGCAGGCAGAAGATGCTGAGACTTCTGACCAATGTTTATTCCTATCTAACAGAAAAAGCATCTCATGCCCTTCCCTCACATATTTTTTCCAGTCAAAGTCAGTCAAGTTCTCGCTGTAAACTTCCCAGAACACGCGTGAAGAGTTTCCACAGGTTTGGGAGTGTTAGCAGCAAGACAGTTTTCTTCTTACGGTCACAGCAATGCAAGGCGGTAGCAAAACCCGTCAATTGTGAGGCATCCACCCATGAACTGGCTGAGAAGAGAGATTCCAGAAAAGAAGAAAGAAGGATTTTCTGCTGCCACAGGGCCAATCACGGGCTCTTTCTCTCCCAAGCTCTGGCTGCTGTGTTCCTGGAAAAGGGTGGCAGGCCTTTGCCTCAGAGTTCCTGGAAGCTATTCACGCTTCAGGAGATGTTTGTTGTTGTCCTGAGGAGTCTGCAGAGACAGGTTGTGTCTGCAAAGCCCAATTCTAATGCTCTTCTAAACCGTGCTGTATTTTCCCTTTCCTAGCAGCCAATTTTGCTCATATCCCATCCATTTCTGTGCTGTCAGGGCCAGCTACTCTGATGCTACCAGCACTACAACTTTACCATTTTAAACAAGGAGAAAAGAAACACGCACGTACGTGCTGTCACCTCCAGCTGAAACCAGCTGTCTTTTATATGTCCCTTTGGAGCATCTGTTCACGTGCTGTATTTTCCCTTTCCTAGCAGCCAATTTTGCTCATATCCCATCCATTTCTGTGCTGTCAGGGCCAGCTACTCTGATGCTACCAGCACTACAACTTTACCATTTTAAACAAGGAGAAAAGAAACACGCACGTACGTGCTGTCACCTCCAGCTGAAACCAGCTGTCTTTTATATGTCCCTTTGGAGCATCTGTTCAAGAAAGAGATCAAGAAGGGGAAGTAGATATATATATATATATATATATAAAGCAAACATCTACTGGCACATTAAAGATCATTCATCAGCCATTTGCTCTCTGAACCTCGCCCTGCCCTTTCCTGCAGCACGCAGCAGTTAAATTAAAACATTCCTGTGATAACTACCCATTAGCTTTTGAACAGGAGCTACCTTTTCCCAGGAGAGACCTGGATTCTAGACTTCAAGTAACACGAGCTTCCCCTCTTTACAGATACACTGGAGGATGCTACATTTGTTTTATAAGGTTTTTTATTCCTGCTCACTTGTGATCGTTTCTCTCGGCTTCACAGTGTAAAAATGCTGGTACATGGTTTTAACTTTTAGAAGCTGGTGGGCCAAGCTCAGGTGGCTGTTATTAATATTTGTTATTCAATTTTTTTCACTGATATTTCAATGAATTTGATGAAATAGCAAGTGATATTTCATCATCACTCCCTGACTGAGACGTTTCTCACTGGAAGTCACCGTTCCCTTGAACCTCTACCAAAATGCACATGCCCAGTGGCCACAGCACAGATAAAGAAGCTCAGATGTTGAGTAGACAAGGCTGAGGAGCAGCAGAAGTGCAGACAGGATATGGCAAGACCAGAAAACATCCCTCTTCCATCCTCTGTTGGATCTGTTTTCCTCCTTCCTGCCTTCAGCTCTGTGCTCTTGCCTTGCTGTTGGGTGTCCTTCCACTGTTGGTGAAGAGGGGTTGGCCCTGACTAAGGGGGGTTCGGCCGTGAGCGGAGCTGAGCTGAGTTGCTGATGGACACGCCTGTCTCATGGGTAAGAAGGAGCCCCTGCAGCTAATCCGAGGTGTTCACTCCTGGTAGGCTGAACCTGGGTGTTCCCCTCTGCTCTATGGCGAGAGAGCTAAAAATGGCCTAATTCCTTGAAAAACAAGTGTCAATGGACTGATATTCATTTCGTTTCAGTCTTCGGGGATTTCTATGGCCAATAAACACCCAGCAAAGCCAACTCTGCCATTTCAAACAGAAAGACCTTCCTTCTGGAACGTTGCAAGATTCCCCTGAGCCCTTCCTGCTGCTGGAGGTTGCACCAGCTCTGCCATGGTACGTGTCTCCTCACGGGGCTGCCCAGAGGGGCCAGGATGGAGGCACAGAGCTGTTGGAGACCCCCGAGCACACAATTAAACACGGACCTCTCAGTTAAATCTGCTGTGTACATGAAGTGTGACAGTTTGATGTCTCTCTTGTACCTGTGGTCTACAGGCATTAGCCACCCTGCTCTCCCTCCTGCCCCACGTGAGGTCACACCAGAGCAAAGCTGCCTTTGGGTGCTGCATTCCCCGGGGAGCACACAAGACACTCCATGGGCGGCAGCCCACAGGGAGATGAAACCCAGGACCCAGAGGCAGCACCAGAGACGTAAAAGAAGTCAGACAGAGCAGGAGCAGCAGATCAGTGTCATGAGCAAGGCATGGCAGCACAGCCCAGCACACTCATGTCCTCAGGCTCCCAACATGCAATTTCCCTCTTTTACAGCTCCCGCTTTGGGTGGAATTAGCTGCCATCTGCCAGTTTTCCATATCACAGAATCACAGAATTGTCTTGGTTGGAAGACACCTTTAAGCTCCTCAAGTCCCCTCATTCCCCCAGCACTGCCAGGTCCCCACTGCCCCCTGTCCCTCAGCAGCACCTCCACACGGTTGGGAAACCCCTCCAGGGATGGGGACTCCACCACTGCCCTGGGAAGCATGTGCCAGGCCGGGACAATCGCAATGGGGAAGAAATTGTTCCTCAGGGCCAACCTAAACCTCCCCTGGTACATCTTGAGGCCAAAGAGATTGACCCCTGCCTCACTCCACCCTCCTGTCAGGGAGTTGTCAGAGCCAGAAGGTCTCCCCTGAGCCTCCTTTGCTCCAGGCTCAACCCCACCAAGTCTCTCAGCTGCTCCTCAGCACACTTGTGCTCCAGACCCTGCCCCAGCTCCGTTGCCCTTCTCTGGACATGCTGCAGCCCCTCAATGTCCTTCTGACAGTGAGGGGCCGAAACTGGACACAGGATTCAAGGGGTGGCCTCCCCAGTGCCCCCAGTACAGGGGGATGATCCCTGCCCTGCTCCTGCTGGTCACACCAGTGCTGGGACAAGCCCCTTTGGGTGGAATTAGCTGCCATCTGCCAGTTTTCCATATCCAGGTGTCCTGCCCAGCTCGTACGCATTAACGCTCTCTGGGATTTGCTGGCAGCTGCCTGAGGTCACAACCAGTGTCACCATTCAAGCAGGCACCTCGCAGGCCAGCAGACCGGCCGTGAGCCTCCCCGCATTGCCACGTCCCCGCTCGTAAAGGGAGCTACTCTGCCTGCGAAGCACGGGGCCGTCTGTGAATGAAAAGCGCTGAACAGAAGCCAAATTTGAAGATGATGGAGTCTCACAGCACGCACAACTTCCACAGCAAAGCAACCACCCACTCTGATCTCATGGTGTGGAACGTGCTGTCTTTTAATACAGTATTTCTCAGGAGATTTTGCATCTCTAAGGTCTATTTCTGACCATTAGGATAAAATTTAAGATGCTGCCTCAGAGCACCGTGTCTAACTCCCCGGAAGAGGCTTCTCCTGCCCTCTCGCTCCCTGCTCACACTTACACTCGTACTCGTGTGCTCTAATTCACGTAAAGCCAATGAAGATTCACACTCACACAACCTGAAATTTCCAGAAGAAACTGAAACAAGGCAAAACACGCATTTTTTCTGCTCTCCTTCGGTTGTAAGAGGGCAGAGAGCAGATGAGTGTTTTGCCTGGCACAGAATACAGGCACACTCTTCAGGGCATACAGCCCGAAGAGGGAACATTTCATTACGACGGCATCCTGCGTAATACACATATGGAACAAACTCAGCCACAAACAGCAATTACAACCCCAGCTCTGATTTAACAGAATTATTAGAGCTGAACTAAAATGCTGTTATCCACCTCTCAGAAGCATTATGACTGAGTACAGATTACATCACCCCGAGAAGGGCAGGCAGGGACTGTCACGGACAGCCTTTCTCATGATATGCTCTGGGATTCTGTCCTCATCCTTGTCACAAATTTCTTTGCAAAAAAAACCTATACCCAGAAAGTCCCTGCAGCCACGCTCCTCAGCGCAAACATCATTCTCAGACAGATCTCTGTGGAAAAAATGTCCTTTTTAGGTAGTGAAAAAAAACAGCCTACCTGCCTCTGATGCTGCTCGTTTCTGCTGGAGTGATTTTTTTGGAGCTATTTCACATGTACCAAGAGACCGAGACAAAGGGCACGAGCTGCCAAAACTGTAAGATGTTTGCTGGGGACCTGGCAGGATGCTCTGCACCGCTCTGTCTATCCTGTCAATCAAATGCAATCACCTCTGAGGGCAAGGGGAGGCTCCAGACCCAACCTGAGGAATTCCTGGGGCCAGAGCGGGGACCACACTGTCCCCACTTGAGAACAGCCTGCCTGCAGAATTGGTGGCTGTTGGACACTGGGCTACACGAAGGAAGGGTCTGCAGGTGGGTCTTGGCGTTTCCCCACAGCACAGGGTACAGATTAACAGAGATTACAGGGACACCCGAAGGGTGTCACCGAGACATCACCATTTTCTCCCTTAAAAAACACAAAAACAAACAGTATCCAGCTGGCACCGCTCCCACTTGTCAGAATAAAAGCGCAGCAAGGGCCACCACAGTGTTGCTTTGCTGGTTTAATCCGTAGTTCTGGGATCACTGTCTACCCTGAACGTACAAATGCACAAAAAAAAAAAAAAAAAACAAAAAAAAAAACGACTGTAAAGAGTTCGGTGGTGCTCAGGGTGAGCTGTCAGCACTGTGCGGAACCCCTGTCCCCCCTAAACGAAAAAATGCAAAAAAAAAAAAAAACCCAAACCAAAAAAAAACGACTGTAAAGAGTTCGGTGGTGCTCAGGGTGAGCTGTCAGCACTGTGCAGCCAGACAGGGACAAGATGTGCTCCACATTGCTGCAGAGAACAATAGTTTTCCATGCCCTACAGACACTCCTCAGCTGAAATCACTCTGGTGGGCTCAGCAGAGCCGCGTTCCGCTCACCCTGTCCTAATAATGTGACAACCCACCCAAAATATCACCCTCTTCTGAAATAACTGCCTCTTTTTCACCTCCCTTTTCCTATGCTAAGCCTTTGTCGTATCCTTCCCTGCTTCATCCCTCCTGTTCTCCGTTGCACAGGATTGCTGACCACAGAGACTCGGTTTAAATCAGCCCCCATGGGGCCACCAGGCCACATCCTGTGCTCAACAGATCACAGGGA
>NW_010421553.1:43867-49563 GCF_000710305.1 Buceros rhinoceros silvestris | reverse complement strand
GAATAGTCTGCCAGGCCAGGATCTTGGTGATCTCTACAGGTCCCCAAGGCTTTTGCGATGCTTCTGAAGAGAGCGGATGCCCCACCAGAGCAGACAGCCAGGCGCTGCCCACCATGAGCTGTCCTGTGTCACCGGGGCCAGCTTGTTCCAGCAAGCACATGGCTCTTGCATACCTGACTGCACAGAGCCGCAGAAAACGGGGTAAAGACTTGGGATCCCTCCCAAGTCAAGGGGGAACTTTGGGTTCAAAACAAAACAGAATCATTCCAGCTTGAAAACTGAGAGATCCTTTTGTTCCTTTTGCTTTATTTCAGTGTGACTCCTGCCTTATCAGCTTTCAGAGGGCATTTGTATCACATCTTCCAGCCTTCTTTACAACCAGGGAGAGTAAAATCTCACTACGCTCAGCCGAATACCGGAGCTCTCATGTAAAATGACTGGCCAGGAGCTGGGCTTTATGGCAAACGATGCACACTGGAAGACTTCCCGTAACAGTGCAAGGATGGGGAACAGTTTCCTGGCACGGGGTTTGTGTCAGTCCAAAGCAGCAACCCTGCCAAAAATATGCCCACTTACTGCACAGCAGACCCAGCCAGGGCCAGCGCAGTGAGCTGCGTGAGTCCAGGTCGTGCTCGTCTATCTTCCTGGCATTGGAAATCATGTAGCAAGCGAAGCTAAAAGCTGTGCTGGCTGTCCTGAGAAGTGAACAAGGGAACATCGCCTTCCGTTAATTGTTTACTCCGTTAACTACAGCACTACTTGATTTTGCAACCTGCCTGCAAGCTGTAACAAGCTGCAAGAGGCTTCAGGAAACATCACATTTAGGTTCTGTTAACTTAAAAACCAACTACGTGGAAATAAAGGGCTGCAGAGCTAGAGGGTCTCGCTGGTCACCATGCTTTGGGGGTGACAGAAATACAGCGACGAGTTCATATTCTGCTGAGATGTCTAAACACAAACACCTTCAGAGACAGATGATTAAACTGATCTGAAAATAAAATACAACACTTCTCCAGGGCTCCTGGTTTAGAAGAAAAACCTGCTGAAGTGCCTGGTTGGGGCAGGGAACAGCTCTGCCCCCACAGCTTGCTCTCATCAACCCTTGGCTGTACCGAGGGACACAGGCATGTCTTAGCGTGCTCCAAAGCTCCACAAAGAGCAAACGTTTCAGCCCCCAAAAGCCAAGCAGGGACATTCCTCTCCTCTACAGTGCAGCAGAGGGAAGAGAGCCCATGGACGTTCCTCTTTATGCAACCAGGGATGAGGGGCTCACACAACCAACCGGCTTCCTGGCTCCCCACACCCCCTGTTCCCTGCGCTGAAGCTATTGACCTTACATGGAAGGGAGGGAGGGAGGGAGGGAGGGAGGAAGGAAGGAAGGTTGGATTCAGATTCTTTTCCCTTGAGGGCTTAAGGACCCCTTTCCAACACATGTGCAATTTCCAGCAATGCCATCATGTAAACCACGGTGAAAGCACAAGAAAAGCAAGACGGGCTCGTATCTCTGCAGAACACTCTCCCAGTTACAGCCCTTGCCCAGGGAGCACAAGAAAGGCGCTACCAAAGCTAGAAGCTTTGGTAGAAACCAAACAGAATTGGGGCTTCCTTTCCGAGGGCTCTCAGGCACTTTTTAAAACTGCAGCGTGACTGAAACCAGTTGTTCCCACCAGGATTAGGGCGAGCGGTGCTGTCGCACCTCTGTGCCTGCAGCAGTGACATTATGGATCCAGCACCACACCAGGCTCATATCAGAGCAGACCTGAGAGACCTCAGCAGAGCAGGAGGCATGACCAGCCCCCAAAGAGGTGCTCGAGGGCAGCCAGGGATCAAGGGGATCCTTGTGGCTCAAGCTGTCGAAAATTATCGACAAATCAACCCTTAATCTTTCTTCTGAGTCCTTCAGCACACCCCGTAATTGTACAGCCAGGGATACAGAAGGAGCTCAAGTTCTGTATGACTCAGGAGAGGGAGGAAAAGTTCCTTCTGTTTTTTTACGGGGCCGTGAATCAGTTCACTTATCCCTGGTACTCACACATTCACGCTCACCACACAACACCCTCTCAGGGAAACGTAATAGAGTCTGAGGACTGCTTTATCATCCTGCTGCATTCTGCAGCAAGGAAACAATTACTGCGGGTTGATTTAAACTCTTCTGTACAGAGCATATCAGTCATGATTACGCGCTGGAGGTTTTCACGGTAACGTGTACACAGCTCTATCTAGTTCAGTGGGCAGCCTGCTCACCCAGCTTTAATTTCTCTCGCTGCCAACAAGCCATGCTCCTTCCTGCCCGGCAACCACCTACACACCAAGCTACGGCTTTTCTGGTCCCTCCCAGGCGGGTCCTACAGCCCATCATTTCTCTACTTTGCAGCAGGAGGTGAGTGTTGACATTACCCACCGTACCTGTCCCCAGACCCCCGCGTGCTGGCAGGTCTGTGAACCAGGGGAATGTGGTGACAGCCAGGAGGGTTTGTTTGTGCTTCAACTCGGTCCTGCCTGAGGAAGAACTGCTTCTTTCTCAGGCTTCAGTGCATGAATCTCCACTGCTCTGTTGGGAGATGGCTGCTCTTTGGCAACCCTTCCTGTTTCCACCTGCTTAAAAGCAGTATAAATGAAAAAGAAAAAAGAAAAGAAAGAAAAAATAAAGAGGAAATAAAAAGAAAGAAAAAATAAAGAGGAAAATCCTTTCCTGGCAGAAATCTCCAGGGAGCAGTTGCAGGGGTGTGACAGAAGAGATGGTGGGAGATGCACCATCAAACCAGCTACTGTCTTCATGGTGTTTCTTTAGCATCGCAGAGCTGGTGGTGGTTGGTGTAAAGGCCGTGGCTCTGCTGGCTGCCAGCCGTTTGTCCTGCTGTGTCTGAGTGTTGGCACTGCTGCAGCTCAATAAACACGACTTTTGATGTTACCAGTGAAAATTCTCAAGGTCTGTCCAAACCCAGCAGTCCTGGGGCTGGGCTGGGCTGGACCTGAGCTGCTTTTGGCTGGTTTGAGCTGTGGTAACACCACAGTGTCTGTCACCTACACAGGGTGGGCTCTGCTCTGAGACCAGCCTTTGGCCACAGCTGACAAAGCCAGGTTGTCCCTGGCGAAAAAGTGATGACCCAACCACAGAGACATGGGAAGAGCACGCACAACCCCAGAGACCCAAGGTGAGGTTTGGTAGGTTTTACATTTCCATTTTAAAGGCAGAATAAATGAGTCTTTCTGTATTAGTTTGAACTATGAGCACTCTGAACTATTTCTGTGTTTTGATTAGACTGTTAAAACAGTAAATAACGAACCAGCTCCACGTACGAGCTGAGCTCACTTGGGCCATGCAGGATTTTGAGCGTAATGCTCTATCTACGAAGTGTGGACATCAATCTGTCTCCCTTCTCCCAGCACTAATTCTCTCATCAGGATTGAAGAAATTCAAAACTTTTCCTGTCAGAGAAAATGCCAGCTTAGATGCACATAAAGTCTTTTGGTTGACACATCTAGAGAAACCGTCTTAATGAATTATCTCATCAATACCTTGGCTGCTTTCCCTGTAGTGATGTTCCCATTCACGGCCCGCGAGTCCTCCCCAGCCACGTGGAGCAGGTAGAGGCTGGCTCCATAGACCTCAGCCCCGCAGAACGCCCTGCTGGTGGCACACCACCGTGCTTCACCGCTCACTTGTGCTTTGCTGTTTGCTCCCACTGAAGTGTCGGAGGCCACACAACGCAGGGGCAAAGTGTGCTCACTTGCTTACGGGTAAGCTGGGTTTCTTACTTGCTGCCACACCTAAAAGCTTCGCTTGCTGCGACAAGTGTAGCACTCCTCCTCCTCTCCACAGAAGACTGAGTGTCTCTTGCCCTATTCTGGGTCATGGTCATCCTGATCATCCCATGTTGGATTTTAGTCTGTGTCATGGCAGCACCAAGCACTGAAGTCATTATACCTTTAAGCTTCTCACAGTGAATCAATGTTATTAAGAAGTCATGGCTTTGAAGAACATATCTTGTGCTCTGCTTTTCATTGAGGTGACCAACAGAGGTGGCCGCGCTGCTGCTGTTAGCCCCAGGTGACCTTGGGTAACTCCAGGTAACACAGGGTACCTCAAATGACCTGAAGCTGGAGGTACTCATGAGTCAGACACTTGGCTGTGTTAAGAGAAAGGGATGAATCTGCTCCCGGAGGACAGCTCACGGGCACTGGCAACTCACGTAGAAATCAGCAATAACAGAGGACTGATGGCAACACCCACAGGGGTAAAGAAGCAAAGGATCACAGAGAAGCTTGAGAATAGGTGTCCTCCTGATTCAGGGTCCTATTCTGACCTGGGGCCACTGTTCCTGCATTATTGTTATTATTAAAAAATTTATATAATTATTTACACACATTCCTTTTCACATCCCTTCTTGCTTTCAGTGGCCAGGGACCAAACCAGGCGGAGCTGGACATTTACTCAACTATGTGGATGTTTTTACTCATTTCAGCATGGAGATTACAGGGGCACCTCCAGTTCCAGGCACAGTCATGCAGTCAGGGCCTCTCTGTATTTCCTACAGCTCCTCTTTCTGGAGCCACCTCCAGCCTTCCTACGGGAACAACAGCAATGACATGGAGAAATAACCTGGGAGAAGTGTTAAGCATTTTTCCACCTTCGCAAGTGGAAGCAGCAGGAAAGAATTACTGCTCTGTTACACAGGTGCTCAGAAAATTATGTCAAGAACCTCTACACCACAAACCCACTTCTGCAAAGGAGACAAGTATGTTGTCACAAAACTCCGTTGAAAATGGAAAGCCTCCAGGGGATAAGAGAGATGGTGAGATCTTCAAGTCAAACTGCAAGACTTTTTAGTCCTGAGCCGGGATTTCGTGTTGCGTGGACTTTGGCAACTTCAGCCCTTAATTTTCATCTAATAATATTTCTTGAGATAATGAAGTGAAACTGGTTTACACATGTGTGCTTAACCGACTTTAAAACAGCAGCTTTAATTTGATACGAAGACATTAATTCCAGAAACGTTTAAAATATCTGCATTTACGATAATCTTCTTGAACAAAAAAGCTGCAACACTTCAGATACAGTCCCCAAATGCATTTGGCTTGTGAAGTCACTCCTTGACAAACAGAATTTTTAGTGATACATGGTCCACGTGTACATCAACACTGCAGCCGCCCCATCCTGCGATGGCTTTCAGGAGAAGAGGATGACGACAACTGATTTTTCTTTCTGGGCGAGGCAGTAAAAGGGAATGTACCAGCTGCTGCCTCGGTTAACTCTGAAGAGTTGAGTCCTTCAAGCACATGATCTCGGGAAATCTCTGCGAGACCGGGAACAAAAGGAGAGGAAATAACCCTATGTATGTCTTAGCCTTAAGCACCTTCTGAAGGGCCTGGTCCTATCACAGGAATAGAAAGGGCAGAGGATGTAAAAACACAGGCTGTCATTAAAGAATGAGAATTTCCTGTTAAAGTTGGGGTTTTTTTCTGGTTAAGATGGGGGGAAACTTTCATTTGAAAGATGCCATAACATACAACCTGCTAAGGAGCCTGATTGGAAATGGAAGTGAGGAGAATTTATGAGGGGAGACAAAGCGGTTGACTAAGTGGCGTGAGTGATGAAGCACTCCACTTTTCCCAGGTATATGAGAAAAATGGCTTTGGGCGCTCCCTGCTCCTGTGCTGAGCCTGTGAATTCACAGCAGGCTGTGAACATTCCT
>NW_010421553.1:4659-43753 GCF_000710305.1 Buceros rhinoceros silvestris | reverse complement strand
CTGCTCTCCGGTGCTGGGGGATACATCTGCCTCGAGCATAAACATGCATATGGAGTGGCCCTCAAAGATGCTCTGCTTCCCAAGTCCCATCCTGGCTGCTTGCATGGAGCTGGTTTAACACCAGCAGTATTAAACAGTCCTCAGGAATGTAAGAACGACCCTTAACGTGCTCCTGCCCAGGCAGAGTACGGCTAGAGAGAGATCAACCCTATGCTCGTCCTGGGTCTGTTCCAAATTCAATCACACTACAGAGAGAAACAGCCTGGGTGAAAGGAGAACAGCGAAGATTCGGTACATCACCGGCAGTGAGGACAGCAGGCTCCTGGTCTGATATGGTTCTGTCACAGAGCTCTTCTGCCGCTTTCTTTTTGTGATGACAGAGGCGAGCGAGCCAGAGGATTCAATATGGGAATCATCAGGAGGTGCCTGTTTGCTAATCTGGCCACCGCTGGTTCTCCCTGCTCCTGCTGCGCTCCTGTCACCAGCGACGCTGTGCTGAGACCGCGGCCAACGGCACAGGAGGGGGCCACACGGACACATCAGCGCATCCAGGGCTTGCCAGTGCAGACACACGTAGAAAGCTCAGGAGCTCAGCAGGTGCCTTCCCGCAGGGAAAACGGGGAGGACTCAATGTCTGGTGGAGTTGCAGGTGTATTAACAGCCAGACACCACCCTGAGCGAGGGAAGGACATGAGGCTGGTTTTATTTTTAAAACCTTTTCTTCATACTGAACAAACAAGAATTGTTTCAGCAGTCTGTATCCACCCCTCCCTCCCCCTCACAAGCTCCTCCTTATCTCTGTCAGGTTTGTATCTCCTCTCCTTGGTCCTGCACCACAGGGTGAAAACAGAGTGTTCCTTGAGAAGGGGGCTCTGCTGGCACCAGTGCTCTCGGCACTGGAGCAGGAGCCTGGGGCACGCATGGCAGCGCCTTCCCACAGCTCCCGGCACAACCCGCCTGCTCATTTCACGGTGGAACCAGAGCCTCGGCTAACAATTCCTCAAGACCACAGATTCCTAGAAGTAGCTATAAGTTGCACTGGTGCCTCTGTTTACTTGTTTAAATGCTTATAAAGACTAAGCCTCTGGGTATTCGATCTGGTTTATACAATAATTCCGGCGCTTACTCATCACGATCTCCATAGCTGGGAGGAACGTGGCTAAATGGCACTTGACAGAGCCCTACCCTCACGTAGCAGCCTCTTTTACTGGGGTTCACAATGCTGGAATACGACATTCCCAAAGCCCAGTGAAGCCATCTAATGCACTGTCGCTGGCGAGAGACTCAAGGCCACCAGTTCCCTGGGCTGTGCTTCGAAATGGTGCCCTGCAGCGCCTTGAGGCACGGGTTGCTCCAAGCCTAATCCACTTCCCTGCACACAATCTCTGGAAGGGAGCAGCTGCTCGGGAAGTGACCAGCGTCACAGCCAGCCGAGCCACGTGGCTTCTGTTGGAGATTGGCTGATCTAATTTAGAGAGGGTCCAATATTCCCCATCTAATTAATTTGTTCTGTTCACCTGCAACGGAACTGGCTTTTGTTCTCTGGGAGCTCCTCAAAAATTAGATGCAATACCTGATGGAATTTAATTATGCAGGCTGGGAGAAAGTGATTCAGGGCGAAGGGAGGGTGGTCACCCTACACATGCTTCAAGGGTATCAAGAAGGGAAGGGTAGAGGCTGCTTTTTCTCAGCTGGAGGCAGAACACTAAGGAGCGATCCTCTGCAGTAGGAACTTTAAGGTTAGAGATAAACGTTCTTTGATATTGCCTTTGCAAGGGTCAGATACGTGTTACTAGAGCTCTTCAGATCTCTCTCAGATACCATTCCAGTGAAATGAGGTCTGCACATCACCCCTGGCCTCGCGTGGCAGATCTCCGTTCTGAAGCTCTTTAACTCCGCTGGGAGCTGTGTGCTTCCAGAACAAGGAGACCAGGCTGCAAGAGGAGGATCTGCTGAGGAGCTGTTTGCTCCTGACCTCTGCCAGGGCTAGTTTGACCCAGAGTCTGGGAGGCTTTAAACCACCTATCCCAGTTCTCAGTGGCAGAACTGTTACCCAAGATGCTAAATGTGAAAGGGATTCAGGATTGGGGGCTCTTAGGCCAAACTTCAATGGAAATTCTGCAAAATTGCACAATTCCACTAGTGACTGGTCCCCACATCCCTGCCAATCTCTGCTGCATGGCACAGGAATAACTCTAATTCAGAGAAAAGTAGTGAGATTTCGTAGAAGGGTGGCTAAGGGAAGAAACAGCAAAGTGAAGAGAGAGGAGAGGAAGAACTGGGGCAAATAAGAACGCCTGATCATGGGGAACCATTCGTTTGGCCTCCTGGAAACTGCTTACAGTCACCCAGCTGAAGGTATTTGATGTGAGTCACCACCAGGCTGAAAAAGCACAAAGTGCAGAACTTTGCAGGCTCAGCCTGCATTTTAAGGTACTTGAATACCCAGGCGTCCCGTGCGAGGACATCCCCCATGGAGTTGTTCTGAAATAGCAGAGAGGCTATTTCTGAACACCAAGGTGTCCAGAAAGCCAAAGTCATGACCCCCATCAGCAGGGGACAGCCTCCTGTGGCGAGGGTGGCTGCAGCCTTCAGAATGTGCAGCCTGTTCCGAGCCAGGAACAGGCTAAATGAGTGACTTCACGGGCAAGCCAGTGGCAGGAAGGTGACAGTCCCAGACTGGCAGGATCCTCTCGTGAAGGCATATGAGAGATGTGCAAAGGGGTGCACACGCGGGGATCTCCCAAAGGATCTTCTGGGCTGCACATTCTTACCCTAATGTCACCTTCCAGGTAAGCCCTAAAATAACTGGGAATGGAAGAACATTGTGTCAAACTGGTTTTGCCTTAAACAAGCTGGTGAAAGCACTGCTACTTAAGCAGCCTGCCACATCCTAGGAAAGATCTTTTCAGACCCAACACACCAGCCTTGTTCTACTTAGGAAACACTTCACGCATCCTCACTTGGGAATTCAGCAGCAAGAGGTCAGGGGAAGCCGTGCAGAAGCCGACTTTGTTCCCAGCTCTTGCTTTGGTGCCACAGGAGATACCGGCTCCAGGGACAGTGATGAGCTCCTGAGATGCTTAACACTTTGAAACCACATCAACCATCCCTGTCCTGCTTAATGATCGGTAGCGGGTTGAGAAAAGTCCCTGTGCTAACGAGCACCTTGGGGCAGTGGCGGAGAAAAAGGACTTCCCTGCTGAGTGAGGACCCCTGAGCAGAACTTCAGCACCCATTCCTGCCTGAGTAATTTGTCTCACAACTATCAGTCCCGTCAGACTGTCTCTGACTGTCAGAGATAACATTTGTCTGATTGAGGAGCTGATGGGGGTCACCCAGAGCCCATCCTACTGCAAAGCAGAGGCCTGTCTCCCAGAACTACCTTTGATTTATCATTGATTTATCAATGAAATATCTGCCTCGACTCCCACAAGCCTTCAGGAGCTCTCTGCTGCTCTTAACCCAACCAGCTAGACACGGTAAGAGGAGCTGACGTCCTACTTCTAAGTTGAAAACTAGACAAGGCCAGGCATAGCCAGGTCTGCGTGTTCCCCACAAACACCATCTCTTAGCAAACAGACAGCTCAAAGCTACCCCACCTTGCTGAGCTCATCCAGCACAGCCCAGAGAGCCTGCAGTAAATGCTCCCACATTGGTATGAAAGAGGATTAGAAGCTGCTGTGAAAACAGCCACAAATACGAGGTGCTTCACAACTGACCCACAGTCAGGAGCTCCCAGAGGGTCTGCACAGGCGGGTGTGCTGGGCTGGTCCTGCCTCCTGAGGCACCAAGCTGCTGGGTCTGCTCAGAGACACCGAGCACTTTGGTCTGGGAGGTCTGGCTGCTGCACAACCTGCTTCTGCCAGCTTAGAGGATGGTGTGAGTGAATCCTTCCTGAGCTCAAGAGCAAAATGAGATGCTTGTTTCCATGTGAACATCACAACGAGAAAATGGCAACAAAGCAAGACCCAACTTTGTGAAGTCTTTTGACACTGTTGGGTCCCGGGTCCCAGGTCCCACAATGACAGCACTGGGCGCCAATTCCTGCTAGCAAAACGCATCCTGCACTGGTTTTCACTCTGGAGTCAAAGCCCAGTTCACTGGCTTTTCCTTGCTATGGAAGTGGTCTCTGCTTTTACCCTGCAGCATACACCAGTTTGGCCTTTTCCAGTACTTGAAAGCGTTTTAGATGTGCACGCAAGGTTTTCACGTCATGAACTCGCTATCCAGGGAGGGGGTGTGAAGTGGGGACAATGTGGCAAACTGGGGAATCTTGAGAAGAAAACAGAGTGGATTCACAAGTGGAAGGGATCTCGCCCTTATAGAACAGCAAGACCTGGTAATGGTTGCTAATGGTACATTAAACGCCCTGGGCTGCTCTGCTGCTTCCCGGTGTTTGTTTGTTCCTTTTGCTGGTTTTACAGTTTTATGGCTGCTGACCTCATGAAGATGACAATTCTGACACAAGTCTGACAGTGGTGACAATAATGACCAACAACGATGTCTGGTGATGAAGCAGTTCACCAGCGTGGCCTGTTTTGCTGAGTATCTTTTAAAAGGAGGAGTGATGGTGAGCGCGTAGTGAACCAGAGGAACCGCCTTCGCGAGGGAAAGCCTATGCTCCAGCTGGGTTTGGGAAATTTTTTCACTCGTGTTATGGCACGTTTTAGGAGGAAACCAAAGATTTCTCAGGTGGATTATGGTGATTTGTGTCCTGCCGTTAGTCCTCATGGCTTTTTTCTCTACTCAGTGCAGTTCTGCAGCTTTTCTGCCCTCCTGCCGCCCACCCACCAAATGCAATTCCTCCCATTTTAGAGCTGTCTGCAGCTGGAACTTGGACTCCCAAAGCAGGAGGGAAGTGGTATGAGGCCAAGTGCCCTGTTTGGAGGACACCAGAGCCCTGTACAGCAGCATCCCTCCATCAACAAGGGCAGGGACAAAGATAAATCCAGGTGCAGGGTGCTGTGCCACTACACCCAGGCCGTGTCACCCCGGATCAACAACCCCCCCGTGCTCAGGGAACTGGCAGTGTGAGCAAAATAAATCACAGTGTATTTGGAGACTGGTGGTTCTGCATCTGTTTTGGGTTTAAGTGATATTCAGCTGCTTAATGTGTCTGAGATGGGCCTCTCTGTGCCCAGCACACACGGGAAAAAAGGAACCAGAAGACATCAAGAAGACCCAGATCTTTAATTCAGCACAGGCTCCTCGCTTCGGAGATCTCAGGCAAAGCTGGCTGGAAAGTGGGGCTGAAATGGCACAAAAATGAATTGCCCAGCCATTAGAAAGAAAATAAGAGAATCTATCAGGCCAATCAAACACTTCACTCTGGATTTCTATTATTTTTATACTATTTTTAGGTGAGAGCTCGTTGAAGCCACTACTTGCTTTGAGCAGGAAACCTTGTCTTTTTCATTTGGAGAAAATCAAATTCAATGCATCAGGGCGCTGAAAAGGAAACTCAAGAAAGAATTCACACTGAGAAATAGATCAGAACCGTCTGCTGCTCTTGGAGAGATTGGAAATGGTCCCTGAGGTCCCAGAGTATCCTGATAATACTGGATGATAACCAAAGATTTTAGAAGAATAGAAGAACTTGTGCTGTGTGAACTTTAACTCTGGGACAGGGGGACGATCCTCCTAAGACAGCAGATTCCCATCCATTTGCTGCTGGTTGGCTTTACACCTTCCTGTGAAGGAGAAGCTGGCCATTGCCAGAGGAAAATGTGGGACCAGAGGATGGATCTGCGCAGGGTGGAGGAGCCAATGGTCCTTTTGGGCTGTGGGAATCCAGGCAGGGAACCCCAGTGTGATCAGTAGCTCTGTCACAGACACCTCACGGGAAATCAGTGTCTGTACAGGTGGCTCAGGAGAAAGATCACCAGCTCAGACGGAGCCTGGCTTACACCTATCACAAAGCTTTGTAGGATCGGACCCTGTGCTCCTGATATGTGGGTGATCCGAGTCACTGCTTAGCCTCCAAAGCATGAAATAATTAGAGCTATGTAATAACAGGCAGATACGGCATCATCAAGACAACTGTGTCTTAAAAGCAAAGGAACAGCTGAGATCAGTGGGCAGCTTCCTTCCCTGCACCACTGCAACCATTACTCCACCCCAGCGTGACCTCTGCTGCGGGAGGGAGTAAATGAGTCCTTGGGGAGTCTCAGTCCTTTAGCGAAAATGAGCCCGTAACAGCGTGTGCTGCTCAGGTACACTGATGAAGAAACGCTCCCTTCCCAGGAACAAGCTTCTCGCACTCTCCGGGCACTCTGCTTCCAGGGATCAGGCAGCTTTGAGATAAAGCAATGAACCCTGAATGACACGGACCCAGCAAGGAATGGAGGATGCAGGTGGAGAGGGGAATTGCTGGTGCTGGTGGGGTTACTGCAATGTCATTGTCCCCAGGCTCACAGTCCAACGGGGATGGCGCTGCGCTGAGATTTGGGATCTCTGTTCTGCTTCCTCCTAACTCCTCCCGTCCCCTTTCCTTAAGTTTCAGATCTGGATCATAAAAAGTGTCAGGAGGTTTCCCTGACTGTTCAGACGTGATCTCAGCAGATCAAAGGGCAGATCTGGATGATTCCCTCCGCCCCTTTCTAGCATACAGCCAGGGAGCTGCAGGAAAGACAGGACAGAGGGCGTGGAGAGACACAGGAGGGACATGAGAAAGGAGAGGAGATGAAGGCAAGGAAGAGAAGGAGATGAGGTAATTGAACCAAAACTCCTTAACAGGAGCACCTCCATCCCATCATACCAGGTTACAGACTGCCCTGGGGAGGGAACAGAGCCTGGGGAAGGGACATTTATTGCTCACAGATGTGTTAGTCCATCGCTAACAGAACTGGGCAGGGCTGAGTGGTTACAGAAGTGTCACACGCCTGAACATGAACCTGCCCACTGTTACCCTGAGCTGTGTGGCTGTGGAAGCAGTTTGGGTTTGTCTGAAGTTCAGGCTGTCAGAGGTCTCTATTTTTGTGCTGGTAGGAGCAAGATGAGAGCAGGTGGTTCTCCAGGAATCAGGTAATTCAATGTCCGTGTCTACCACACTGGGCTGTCTCTCAAAGCCCATGGCAGACTGCACCACTTTGCATTCAGGACAGGTGTTTGGACCAAAACTATTTCATCTCAGACACAGTGATAATTTTTCCTTCTGTCTTTAGGAAACAACAGACTTTTCTACAAGATGCTGGCAGTTTCTTCTAGCAATCCATCCTGGCAGCCCACTTCTCTCGGTTTCACGAGCAGCTCTGTTTGCAGTATTTATTCCTTCCAGCCCCGCAGGGAGCTGGCGCACTGAGCTCCACAGGTGCCTCACACCTGCGAGCACCAACTGAGTCACATCGCTTGCCTCTGGATCTTCCGTTCGAGCCGCTCAAAATTCAGCCCAACTCTCTTCTGAACTCCAGAGAGACACCTGAGAATTTCCCAACAGTCCCAAAATGTCATCCCAAAGGAAGAGCCACGGTTTCCACCGTGTTTCTGATGCGATGCTCGCACTGCAGCCCAAGCATTAAGAAAGAGCAAACTCTAACACCTTGCCCAGGTCTTGCCTCTGGAGTCTAATGTCACCTGCTGTGATGAGTGACACATCCCTGCTCTGAAGGGACGATGCATGAGGCAAGGGAGCCTCTGACCAGCCATTTGTATGCTGAAGATGCAGCCCTCAAGGAAAGCAGGAACGGTTTATCATTTCCAAGTGAACGCCATAGCTTGACGGATGCCAGCTGCTGCGGGTGCCTCTGGTCAAATGAATTTGCTATTAGAAGCTCCAGATGTGCCTGGGTGGAAAGTCCTCCCTGCCCACCCTGCTGCGCCTGGGGAGGGAAGAAGCCTCGCTGCACCGCCTGACTCCCTGAGTGTGCCTGGGCTGTTCGAGCTCAGGGGTTGTCTCTGTTGCTACATGGTACAGCAGTGCCTGCACTGCTGAGCACCAGAGCTGAACTGGGGGAACGTACCGAGTGAGGGCACCCCGTGAGACAAGTTCTGAGCTGGAGAGAAGATTCTGTTTATGTTAAATAGGAATAGTTGGATGGCAAGAAGGTTTCAGGACATGGCTTAACTCCCGAATGAGTGCTGCAAAAGCAGTCACGCCGTTCACCCTGAAGCCTATCACAGGCTGAGCTACACAACAGCTCAGCTCCTCCTCAGCACAGGAGGCAGCAAGGAAGTGCCCAGCTCAGCACTCATGGTATTCACTTGCCCTAAGTTTGCCCTCAAGACATCTAAGTCTTCACCTGGCCACACTTTTCTATGTTCAGTGGAAAAGAAATTAACACCATTGTTTCAGGGTAGCTCAGATGAAACCACCTCCAAGGTTGCCTGCTTCCCTCTGCTTCACCAGGAGCCCCGTGACCTGCCCAGACTCAGAGCTCTGAATTTGGCTGTCAAAGGTTCTTGGACAAGAGAGTCTCTCGAAGTGAGAGAGGCAGCTCTCACCTAAGCACCATGGGGATTTGATGGCTGTCAGATGCTCTCAGGACTCCTGGTTCAGAAAACTTTACTCATTTAACTTTCCTCAGTCAGCTGGAATAAACACAACTGAAGTGCTCCCGGTCCTGAGTTGCCATCAAACCCAGGATACTTCAAGTCTTTCCTGCAAGGGGGAATTTTAAAGCCAGTGCTCTGAAGAAAGTGCTTGACCCTGTGAGCACAGGGGGTGGAGGCTAAATGTGCTAAATGTGGAGTATGATGGAAGTGGATGCAGCAGGGATGGCTATGAGGGGAGGAAGGCTGACAGCTAGGACTTGGTGGTGATGTTACCCTGCTTGGACTCTTTAGACAGGTCGTGTCTCCACCGGCGTTTCAGTTTGACAACTGGGAAATGGTGATAATACTTATTTTCTCAGCTGGGCTTTGGGAGCTTCCTTATAAATATTTATGAAGCACTCTGTTTATAATTGTAAGTAAATAAGTGGGTATGTGGAACTGACAGTCTAAGGATGCAAATCGTTCTGTTTCACACATTCAAATGTAGTCATTTATGGTTTCTGCTGCCATTTGGAAGCAAAGAAGTTAGGAAAAACATCTTCAAAACCTCACATCTCAAACTGAGCCCCAATTAGGGAAGAAAAGTCAGTACTTAAGAGGCAAATCCTGCTGACATTAGGCAAGCTCATGAGAAAAGCTCCTGTAGATAGTTCAGGTGCCTAAAGGTGTAGATAGGGTTGTAGATCAGTGTGGATAGGTGGTGACTGAAGTTTATAGAAGTCCTAAGTATCTAGATCCTTTCTTAAATCAATTTGAGAGGGGACATCATGCTCAGATACTCAAAACCTTTTGGGATCTTACCATTCACGCATTTTCCTGCGGCATCTGTAGCAGGCTGCTGTTGAGGATCTTCTAGGAATCCCCCTCATTGTCTTGTCGTGATCTGCAGCTGTCCTTGACCTCGGCCTTGGCCAACTGCTCAGTAGGCAACTGCTAGCGCATATTTCTAAGAAACCCGCTGCTCGTGTAATGGTGGAGCTCCTGGAGCATCAAATGCCTCCTGCTCTGGTTGCCTAAACTCTGAGCCTGGTGATGGCCCTTCCACGGCATCCCTCTCCACTTCCCCTACCAAAGCTACAGCTGTTCCATAGGGACCAGAAGACTAACTCTTCTCTGAAGGAAGCTGACCTGAGCAGTGTTTTCAGTATCCTGCTCCCTCAAACACCCACCCGTCTGCCTAACTCAAACATAAGACAAGCCCTGGATCCAAGCACAGAGCTGAGCACACTACCTCCAAACACAGCATCCTCCAGAAGACAGAAATCAACACCAGGGCTCCGAAGACATGTCCGCTTTTTCTGGCTTATCTCCATGATTGCTAGTTGGCTTTGGGGAAATGCTTCATAACTCACTCTGACTCAGTTTCCCCATAAAATGTGGAATTTGAGTCTCTCCATCATTAAGTAGTTGGAAACACACTAAAAATACCACTTAAGAGCAAGGGAGGGTTGATCTGGAGGGAAAGTCAGTACTGCTCTAAAAATGGCCTTGGAATACTGCGCATGCTGGTCCTGTGCGATAATCAGGCATTTGATCCTTGATTATTAGCTGATTATATTTTCATGCTCCCCTGAATTCCTCTACTTAGGCTGATCTGCAGCTGAAGATGGCTCCACCCTTTATTGGTAGAGGTTGTACTGACAAGCAGCAAGGGACCACGGCACAGCCACACACTGACACACCCTGCACAGATTGTAGTAGCCGAGCTGCTTTCTAGCAGTGGGATCCCACAAGGATCCCAGAGCAGAGATCCCTAAGGAATCTCCCACTCCACGAGAGTGGGAGGTGGTTTTCACAAACCACTTGCTGCCAGGCCTGCTGGCTATTTTCATTGCTAATGTCTGCAGCGTGTAACCCAGCAGAGAGCCGGTAACCCACTCGAGATCTCCAGTTTAACAGGGTAAATGTCACCCTGACGTCTCGTGCGCGTTTCGTGCCTGACAGTAGTGGCTCCAACAGGGTCTGGAGGTGTCAGCAGAGCAGTCCAGACTGGGCTGCAAATGGCTGAACAGAAGCAAAAGGCACCAAGGTCTACAACCAAGCCTAAAGGACGAGGGTGATGGTATAAATAAAATTTTAGTGAGTAAGAAAGAGAAAAACAAATATAAGCTAAAAGGCAACTGAGAAAAAGAGAAAGGGCTGGGAGAGCTTCCTGGGTGGGTTTTAATGTATGATCTGCTGAATGAAGAGGCTGGAGAGATCTGACAGATGAGCATCTTCTACTGAAACAACAAACCACTAGTAAATCAGTATGTGCAGACAGCTGGGGGAGCCCAGCACATCAGGGGTGTTTAAAGGAGGTGAAGCCTGGGAGGTTCCTGCCTGGCTGGGAAGGGCCCATGGGCTGAGCCCTCTAATGCCAAGAGCGGGCATTAACGTCACCCGATTGTCGGAGGACAGGCACCCCTACGGCTCCTGGCTTACCCTGAGGATCACATCTCTTCCTCCAGAGATCTAAAAGCTCTCTTCGGAGAAATGATGTGACACTGCTATTCTGGCTTTGCCTCTCTCTTGTCCTCCCTGAGCTGCAGCCCTGGAGTATAGACACGGAAGGGCTCACGTCTGTTAAGTGGGAACATGGGATTTCAGCACCGGTTTTCTGCTCTGAGATCCCTGCAGGTCTCAGAGGAGTTGTTCTAGACCCACACTGTCAAAAGCCCAAGCTCATGAACTGCTGTGAGCAACAGCACACTTAGCCTTTGCTTCAAGCCAGCTCTTCACAGCAGGCTCTCTCTCCATCCCACGGAGTCCCTTTCTCTCTGGCTTGTTGGGATCTCCTCCCTTCGCAGCGCAGCCGGACACGCCACTCTGCCCCGTGTGATACCAAACTCCATGAGATCGGTATCGCAATTCAAAATCACTTAGTGCAGTGCTGGATGAACTTTCTGCAGGACTGACTTGAGGAGAACGTGTGACACAGCTATGCAGTGTAAGCCACGCTCCGTTTTCATGACCGACCCTTTTCTGGACCGTTGTGCCATCAGACCACGCTGACCCGGGCTGTCCACACCTTCACGGACTCTCTCTCCCTATCTGCACCTCTGACCACGCACGACCAGCCACAGCGACGACTGCACCAGCTAACTTTGGTCTCCTAGATGGCTCTGCTCCACACCCCCAGATGGTCCCTCCACCCCTGCATCCTTCTGCTCAGCTTAATGGGCAGCTGAAAAAACTCCCCAGCACCTGCCTGTTTTACATTAGCATGGGAACACTTTACTGCCCGAGCTGTCAGGAGATGTCACGGAGCTAAATTGCCCAAGACAGCCACTGATGGATTATGGCACCCAAAATTAACAAGAGGGATATTTATATTTTTACTGCCGAAGCCTTGGAAGGAGTCCCTTTGTGTTTGGCAGCGCTCCCCCAGAACGGCGTTCGAAAGCTGCTGGAGGCTGAGGCAGACGCTTGCAGAAAATGAGTGCTGGCTTTGTTTACTAGGTAGTTACTCTCGCAGAGAGGAATTCAGCCAGTCGCTTTGATCTTAAAGGTGACACCATTATTTTTCTGCTTTTCTGGAGTGAAAGTGAGTTCAGCTTTGGCCCCTTTTTCAGGCAGCTTTACTTGGGGACAACGATTTTCTGGAGCTGAGTCACACTGAGCCTTTTCCAAGTGCGGGGCCAGATTTGCACGTGATTTTCATTGTCTCCTGACGGAAAAAAACCTCTGTCACAGTTCCTCGGTGGCAAACTCTTAACAAGAATACATGCAGTGGCTCCGTAAAATCGTCTCAACGCCGTGCGTGGAAGGATGCCAAGGTCTACTGGTAAAGTGGGGGCTGCTGTAACAGCTCTGCGAGTCAGGCTGTGCTCAGGGATGTGACACGGCTGACTCTGTCCCTCGTGAACCAGGCTGGGATGTGTGACTGCCACCACTGAAGCAGCTCCTTGGATTGAGCCCCTTCTTTGTAATGGGTGGGTTAAGTTTCTCTCCCGCTGCTTCAAACAAGAGCTCAGCAGGCATTTTAATTTTAATGAGCAAGTGGAAGCAGAAGTGGTTTTAACCCGTGCATCTGTGGTTGTGTCAGAAGCTCTCCCTGACTCCACGATGATGAGAAGCAGCAGCCACACACAGGTGCGGTACATGACCTGGAGGACCCCGTGCCCAGTGGGCAGGACAAAGCTTTGTTCACCCACCCCACGGTGCTGGCGTTCACTCTCCCTCCCTGACAGTTCGCTGGCATCAGCGAGCTGCTGGCCTTCAGGGCAGATAGCATGCCACGTTGCTTTTTGGACTATTTTCTGTTTGGCTGAATTGCTAATGCCATAGTAATTACTTAGGAAAATTCCTTAATCAAAATCACATTTGTGGAGGTAATGAGCAAATAGGTCAAGGAGAGCAATGTGCCTTATAAGCAGGAGCCGCTTCCCTGAGCATCTGCAGAGCTGGCTGCCTTGAAGGACCATGGGAAGGCCTTCGGCGGGGGGTGGTGGTGGCAGCGGGAGGCAGATCTGTGGTCCAAGGCATGTCTGAAGTGCCAACAGTCTGACCAAAGTGTCCTTTGGGTGCTGTTTGCCCTGGGGATGCTCCAACAGACACCACCTAGGAGGACTCTGCCTAGCCCAGCCCTGATTCCTGCAGGGCCCCTGGTTGCTCAGTTTTCCAGGAGCAGACGGCTTTTGAGGAGATGCCCTTAGTCTCTGAATGGATCTGACCATCAGCTCTGGTACCCAGAGGTCTTACAGAAAACCTGGCTGATAGAAGCTGTCCTGGATTCTTGGAAGAGTGAGATCAGAGACTTGGATAGTCTGAAAGATTGCAAGCCCAGAAGAGGTTTTCTCCACGACTACGTATTTTACACAACCAAATACAAAGATGAAGTAGGTGCTACTGAGACCTAAAACCCCAGCGTGGTGTTCCGAATTATTGTCCAATGGACATCTTGCTGGCTTCCCTCCAGTTGATGTCAGAAATCTTTTCACTAGATTGTTATTGTCACACAGTTAAATCCCTGTCAGCCTTTCAGAGTTCAGAGTAACTCCACATGACACAGAACCTGTGGTCACCTCACTGTGCACCTTTTCTAGATCATTCAAAAACACACTGGGCAGCACATGTCCCAGAGCAGATCTTCCAGGACAAACCATTCACCTAGTGCAGAGCCTGGCTGTCTCTTCTCATCCTTTGCCTTTTGTCAGTTCATCTGTTATTAATTCTTGAGAAGACCTTTCCTCTTATCCCACGGTATTCTCAAGCGCTGTTGATGAAAGACCTCACTGACGATTTCCAAAGAAAAATGACTACGCTGCCTCGACAGAGTCACTTCCATCCACACGTCAGGCGATTCCTTCATGGAGCACAAGCAGACTCACAACCTGTGCCCTCCTTTCACAAAAGCCATTTTGACTGTTCTGTTTCATTTTATCGTAACCCCTCACAGTGCACCTGCCCTACCAGCTCGTCTTTCACATTCTCAGCATCGTCTCTAAAGCTTTCTGAGGACAAGCGTTGCCACCTTCCACACATCTGGCCCTAAGGCTGCTTAAATGGTCAGCAGCGTTCCTTTAAAATCCCTTGAACGAATATTATTGCTTTTTATCATTTCATTGGTAAGATTTGATAAAAAATGGTGGTTTTTTCAGTTTTAGGGAGATATCGGGAAGGGCCCCTACACTGCATGTGGGAATATTCTGTCCTCTCCCACTACAGAGATTAACAGCCAGTGGTTTTGTCTTCCTTGAATATCCTCATATTCTGAAGATAAACATTTCCATAATTTTCTAACAATCTCTGCCTAAACATTTTCCCTCCTTTAGATCAAGACTACATAAGATTACACATTTTTCTGCTGCAAAATCTCCTTTTATCCAGTGCAGGGCAGACTCCTGAAGCACTCCCATAACACTTGGCTGGGAAAGAGAGCTTCTTCAAGTTTAGCTTTGTCCCAAAAACTAAGAGCAATTCTAGATTTGAGCGACTCTGAGAGTAGGAATTAATTTGGGGTTTTTAAAATCTGTTTCTTTAGCTATAATAAAGGAATTGTCATAATTCACCAACAGAAACCAAAAGCAAAGGCAAAAAGCATCCCCAAATTATCAAGGCCAGGCATTTCATTGCATGTGATTCCTCCTGGGAGAGGAGAAAAAGACCTGCAAACGCAAGCTGAAGTTAGCTGGGGTCTTTACAGCACTGGTGGAAAGCACATGGCACTCCCTTGAGAAGAAGATCCACCCTTCCTTCCCCTCCATCCTTGGCTTGGGGAGGATTCACCTTCTCCAAAGGCCCGGTAATGTCTGGACTTCGCCCTGTGTCTCCTGCCTACCCCCAGGCTAAGCCACTGTCCCTCAGTGCCAATACCAAAGGTGCCAAGACCTCAGTGCTGGGAGGAAAGGAGTCACCCTTCGAATGCAAGCGGTGTCTCCAAGCTGCCTGGAGAGCCCCAAAGGTGTGAGCTCGTCCACAGCACCATGCCAGTGCCACCGTGCTCTGAGACTCTGTCACACAGTGGGGTGTCGTTGGAGATGGGGTGTCATTAGATGGGATGGGGTGGAATCTGGGAGGGCTCATGGAAGCTTAGTGCTTGTGCCAACTTCCATCTCATGGTTTCTGGCCATGGACGCCCTCCACAGCAGGGTGGAGGAGTTTTTGTTAATTCAAAGTGCCCCAGAAAAGCCAGAGTCCCTGATTGATGAAGGGCAGTGCAATTAGCCTCATAAACAATTCAGGAACGTAAATCAGGAAAGGGCTGGCTGGCAGCAGCCAGTGAAACATTAATGATCTTACAGCTGCTCAAAGGTAAATATTTCATTAGCTCCACCATGAATCGTTCTGACAATTATCTTAAACTGGTGTTCACTGGTGTCACCCTGCAACTTCATACAGTGCTGTGACCATGTCCATGCGAGCACAACTAAACCCCCACTGAGCAACTGGGCAGTTGGGGTCTGTCAGCTCCTAAGAGCCTGTGAGCCTGGACACGCATGGACGTGTGTGCACGGTATAACAGCAGAAAGGCGAGAACAGGAGTTCAGAACCCAACATTCGTACTTCTGTGAAGAAAGCAGCGCTCCCCAAGCTGCAGGAGGATCTGCCTGAGCGCCAAGGGCAGGAAAGCAGCTCGTCACATTGAACTCATGAACACTAAAGTCCAGCCATGGGAGGACCAAGTGTCTCAAGAAAATTGGGTTCTCCTACAGAGACGGAACTGCATCTACAGTGCAGAACCCTTTCTCTCCTGGCTACGCAATTGCATTACTTGGAAGAAGGAGGGCCCTGATTGTTTTCTCCATTGCTCACTCCTCCCGATCAACCACGCTGACCACTGACACTGGTGCTCACCACTTGCCCTGCATTGTGCACTTCTATTCCTTGCTCTCCAGTCAGATTCACCCTGACCCTGCCACCCCCACAAGATCCTGGCTAAAGATTCTGGGGAGCCCACACAAAAATGTTGACTTTTTGCATTACATTTACCCAAAATACATTTAGAGAAACAGAGGCAAACAGACAGAGGAGCTGACACAACTGCAGCGAAAAGTAGAACGTACAAAAGGAAGACGGAAGAAACTTGACTAGATGAGCACTGTTACAAGTGTGCCAGGGCTGAAAAGCCATGGGGTGTAGTCAGGACAGAAATGGTTTTAGCAGCGCTCTCAGCTGAAAGAAAGCAGAACTTGGATTCTGGTACAGGGTGTGCAGCTGGACACTGCAGAGGTACCAGGGAGCTTGCAGCAGTAACGCTGCTGGGAAAGGACACACAAAAACCCGTGTGGTCTTCAGCTCTCCCACCCCTAAGTCAAGAGGATGGCAAGTGTTGAGTAGAACCTACACTTATCTACCTGAATCCTCTGACAGACATTAGTCCGCCTCCTAGTGCTGTCCTCTGCCACAGCAGAGAGAATGAGGACAAAAAAGAGAGGACAGCAAAGTAGGTGTGACAAGAGGGCTCCTCTTCCACCTTAGCTCCTTCAGCCAAGTCACACCTGAAGCCCTCTGGGGTCACTCCTGTACCTCTTAGATGCTCACCAAGGAGGACAACACACACACAGCAAGTAGCCTCAGAAGACAGAGCACATCTGTTAACTCAGTGCTGCGTGTTCTGCCGGTGCCAGGCACTGGAGTGATGCAGTGAGGGCAGTCAGAAACTCATGGACTTGGGATGAGAACCTCTGAGATCCACAATGACCAACCCCAAGGCAGCAGTGGGATGCTTCAGAGATGGAGGTAGTTGGAGCTGCCTGGCTGTAGCCTGCGCATCAAGAGTCCTTTCAACTACCCCTCCCCCATGCTGCTTCCTGATCACTGAATATGTTAATATTTAAGTAGGGTTTAATAGAAGAACTTGTTCTGCTGAGCTGTGCAACCTGGCTGCCATGCCCACCGTCTATGATCTCCAGCAGCCTGCAGCACTCCAGTTTACTTAACACTGCCCTTCACCTACAGCACAGACACATCTCCACACCTCGTTACACCCTCCAGCCATCCCAAAGGTTAATTCCTTGCGGGGTTCCCCAAAGACCCTTTCTATACGGGCCAGAGCGCTGAGCGCTACAAGGAAGGTGGGATGTCTCAGTACCTGCATCTGGAGTGCAGGCTGCCTGCGCCACCAGTGCAGGGATCTGGCGCTCGGCCCCGGGAACCACTGGGATTTCAGCTCCCTCAGTCAGCATAACTGCACCCACCCCGTGGAGTTTGCTGAGAAATGCTTTCTCGGTAGGAAAAGCTGTGCATCGAGGGAGGAGAGAGAGGAAGTGAAAGGAAGTGCACAGAGGCTGCGTTTCTGCAGCCAGGGAACTCGGTGTAAAAAGCCACAGACTGGAGAATTAATATTTATCTCACCGCTTTTTCAAAGGGGTCGAAGGGGCATCGCTCTGTGACTGGCAGCAGCTGAACATCCTGCGTGGGGTTTGTTTCAGAGCGCAACAGTTACGCTTGGAAGTGATTTAACACCAGGAGATAGAAGCGTTGGCAGAGCTGACAAAGCAGGGACCGATCTGGGGAGGGAGCTGCAAAAGGCCATCCACATATATTAGAATTATTTTCCCGAGAAGGATTTGATGAGATGTGAACTACATTATTTGCTAATGTTGCAGTTCAGAGCCTTGCCCAAAGCCCAGGAGAGTCAGGAGGAAACTTTCCATTAACTTCTCAGATTGTAAGTGAGATTGTGACAGATTTATTCTCGTTTCCTTCCTCCCCAAATATTTTAAATCAAACAGAAAGAGTAGTTAGATTTGTCCTTTTATGCAGGAGGGCATCGTTCCTTCTCGGGTATGCTCACATAAATAGCCACACGGGAGCCTTTTCAGGTACCTGCAACAAGTAAGATGGTCTGAGGGTAATAAAGCTTCAGAGAAGAGCAAGCGAAGCAAGACCCACTAAATTCCCGAGTTACACACGCACGGCTGACGTGCCAGAAGGAACAGGGACTGTATCAATGATAAAAGCTGTTCACAGCCAACAACAAAGCTGTCTTCAGATCTTAAGAAGGAGCAAACCTTGCCACCGCCTTTCAATCTAGAAGCCACCTCTTGCTGAAAGCCACCAGAAAACACCCCAGAGGCTGGAAATACGCTGGAGATAGATAGAACCATTGGGAAGGAGAAGCCAACTGGCTTCACGTAGAGAAACGCTGCTGAGAGGAAGGGGAGGGCAGCCCTGCAGAGTCTTCCTCAACCCTTCGCTCTGGCCGAGCAGAGCTGGAGACACGACAATACAAGACAACTGGCTGAGCCGTGTAGCATTTAGCTTAAGGACTGACTCCTGAGATGTTAACCATGACTTCCCAGGATCACCTTGATTCTCACTCGCCTGGAAGCCGAGCTGATAATTTTCCAGGACAACGTTGCAAAGTTTCTTAGAGCTTTGCAGAGCCTCCATGCTCTTCAGGGAGGCTGTGGCCAGTGGCCAGCGCTGGAGTTTACTGCTCCTGGTAATAATGCCAGGAACAAAGCAGTGAACCTTTGTTTCAGAACAATTTTGCATAACTTTACAGTCAGCAAAGTCAGCTGGGAAGCCACAGAAGGAAGCTGACGGCGATGGAAGCAGTGTAGCTTTGAGTTGCAATATTTGGGCAGGGGTCCAACGAGAGGGGAAGGAAGGTTTACTGATTATGGCACATTCTTTATGGAGTATTGCTTCCAGCTCCTCACCTCTGCTTACGCTTTGACAGAGTGAGACAGGATCAGCAATCATGAAATGGGAGAAGCTCAACACGTAGAATATCCTTATAAAGATTTCATTCTTCACGGTGTCAAAAGCAACTATTGCATTACTTTCTGGAGGCCAATTTAATTGTTGTCAATACCAGTGGCAAATTGGCTTTAACATTTTAAATTGATGTTTTCTGTAAACTGCTCTGATTAATGGAAGAAAACATCGTGTTTCTGCCTTTCATCTGAAGATCTAATGCGGTTTACAAACAATAATTGATCTAGCAAGACACACAGAGGCGAACAGGGAGAAGCAAACCTGCTACAGAAACGATTTTATCCTTCTACAGCGCCCAGTAAAGCTGCAGAATGGTACAGCACAGAGCAGCTGGTTAGACAGTGGGCTTTGCTGGTTTTTTTCCCCAAGGAAACTTCTGGGCAGCTTAAAGCTAGAACACCTTAACTGCAGGCAGAACTGGTTTGGGTGTAAACTGCCACCATAGCATCAAATCTGAGTTCTGGAAAATCCCAGACCTGCTGGTCTGAACCCCATCCCACCTCATCTCAAAGGGCACACAGCCCTGAGGTGCTGACAGTCAGCCCCCGTTGGACACCACGGTCCCAGAGCATCTAGGCCCAGGGTCTCCTGCATGCTGGCTCACAGGCAACCTCTGACAATCCCGCTCAAGCCTACGGTTACACGAGAGACAGCTCCGTGGTTCCAAACTCAGCACTGCCTACACAGGGCGATCCTCTCAGCCCTGCCCCTGACTGCACTCCTACATTCCATCACCCAACCCCTGCCCGAGCTGAGTGCACTGGGTTACTGAGCTAAACCATCCTACGGCAGAACATGACAGCACCAGAGCCAGCGCAGAGGGCGGCGGCCACCCCAGAGGGTGCGAGGAGAGGACTGAGACCTCTGCTTCAATGGCAGAAGAGCCTTGAGGCTGACTCAACTGCCGGTGAAATTGGAGCTGGGGAGGAAGAGTGGGCAAGTTTGCAGATTCAAGTCAAGACGCAGGTCAGGGCTCAGGTCAAAACCCAGCCAGAAGCATGACTCCCCTTGCCCACGGCACCCTCAGGCTCCAGGTGACCTTCTCCTCCAACCCCCCAACTCTGTTCCCCAGGTGCTTCTAGAAGACCTGAGCTTGGGCAGCTGGTGAGTGCTGAGATGGCACGGAACAGCTTCAGCTCAGACACCCAGTGCTCCCCAGGGAAAGGACTCTCTCCCAGTCCTGCCCCTTCTCACGGCACTCGAGATGCTCCAGAATACCTGTGCCAGGTCCCTGCTTTAATGTCCCTCTGCTCCTGATCTTCCTGGATGTGAAGGGCGAGGACAGAGCACAGGGTGAGGGGAACCACGTGGCTTAAAGCCCGTTCCTTCCTGTCACCCGCCGTGCTCAGCAGCGTGAGCAGCACGGGACAAGGGGTGAACTGGCCTCTCCCCTTCGGTGTTACTCTCCTGAACTGCTTCCATCTCTGCTTCTGTGTCTCTCTGAGAACAGCATCTCTTTGCCATTCCCAATCCAGCTGTACAAACTCAGGAACTGGGAAAGCACCCAAATGTACCAGGTTGAACCTCCTACACACATACAGCCTCCATCCTCCGTAACTCCTGGTCAGCGTTACTGTGACTCTCCGGCACCCACCAGTCCTGCTTCCCAGGACCCCACCAGCCCCGGGATCTTGTCTTAAACCCAGCAATGGTTACAAACACCGAAGCCCCATTCTGCGGGGGTGACCCACGCGCTCCCACTCTGTGCACGCAGCCAGCAGCAGCCCGGGGACCTGCCGCTGCCGCACGGCATCGCTCAGTGCACTACAGCACATGCCCACAGCCACCCTGTCCCCTGTGACAGGAAGGTCCCTGGTCACAAGCCTGCGATAGACTTTCAGACTTTTCCCACATTACTGCCTCTTCTCCACCAGAGCTTGGCGCCAGCCTCAGTTAATTTCCACGTTCTCCGTGTGTTTTCTCGCACTGGTTGCAGCAGGTTGGGGTTTGCTGTGAGCCTTTGTTTCAAAGTAAATCTATGTGCTTAATCCTCTCTCCTGCTCACAACTTGCATAAAAAAAAAAAAACAACCACCCCACTGTTACCATAGTAACCCCCAGTTTCTAGTTATCGCTGTGGATGATAAGCACCGCCGTGCCTGGCCTTGTGGCTCTGGCACCGCGCTCTGCCCAGTGAATGCTAAATCCCACCACCGCACTCCTCACAAGCACCTGATATTTATCCCCTAGCTCTGCTACTCTGCCGTGGCTGCGTGGTCCGTGTTGAGTATCAAGACATCAGATGTATAAACACACACACTCCACCGAGCCTTTTTTTTTTCCTTGCAACAGTCAGATTTTTTTCCTTCTTTTCTTTTTTCTTTGATTTTTTCAAAGTTGTCACTTTTTAGCTGTTTTGTCACATGAAACCAAGGCATCAGCCATGGGAGATATCTGGATGTGAGACACAAGAAACTGTCACAAATGTTGTCGCTTTTTCTTCTCTCCTAAGTTCACTGGTAAATATATTCACAGTGGGGATATTCCGTTGTCTCCTGTGTCTTGTTAGTGGGGCATCGTCTTCCCAAAGGTTCTTTCTCACAGATTACCCTAAAACTTTGCAGCTCAGTAAAACACTCAGAAGACAAGAATAAATCAATAACTAGAGGCTGAAGTAGGTGCAACCCCGTCTCAGCGAGGAAAGGAGGAGAGGAGGCTGCGGGGCGCTGGGGCTCACAGCCCATGCTCGGCACGGTGGGCAGCACATTACACCCGACCAGCTGCTCACGAGGGAGCATCCCACAGCACCAGCTCCTAACCTCCAGCAGCAACAGGAGAGGCAGTTTAGATGCTGAAAACAGTAAGAAAGGATAAGCAAAGAAATATTTAACAGTTTAAAAGATCCGTTAGGAACCAGGGCACACTCACTGCATTGCTCGTCCACCCGCCTGTCCAACCCACCCCTCCTCCTGGGTTTCTGGGGCTACAACTACCATGGGACACAATCTTTGCTTTCCACAGCAAGTGTAAAAGCTCTTGCTTGCTGTCAGGGTTCAGGATTGCAGGAGTCAGGCCTGCGCCCCTGTGATGTGCAGGAGGGAGCATCCCTGTATGTTCAGAGAAGGACTGAAGCACTCGCTGCAGCATCCGTCTCCTCTGAGAGGTGCCAACCTGAAGGGAGAGTCGTGGTCCAAGGGCAAAGAGGAACCTGGAATCCTCGCAGCATGATGACAGCAGCTAGTGTCCTATCTTAGCTACCCTGCACCAATCCAGCAGCATCCACCTCTCCCCACTCTCTGCTGGACTGATCCTCCCTTTTGGCAGTGGTATTTTGGATGCCAGCACACTGAGTAACTCTTACCCTCCAAATGTTCTGAGGCAGAAAAATCTGACATTTTCTGGTGGCTCAGAAAACGCATTAACCCATTTGGGGTTTTCCTGCTAGGGAAGGCTGTGGGAAGCGTTGGGGGTGTGCTTGGAGGAAGGAGCACATGGAGTGGCACCAAATCGCCTTATTTTCTACAGATCCAGGAGGTTTCAAAGCTGGTCCTGTTTCTTTCTTTTCAAATGTCAGTGAACAGCAGCAGGAGCGTGGAGAGAAGAAAAACCCTGTTCCTGGAACTCGCTGGGTGTTTTCCAAGTGGTTTCCCTAATTCTTCACCCACCTGCACCTTAACTAGTTTCTTACAACAGAGCGCAGGGGCCGTAAAACCCTGCTGTGGGGACTTGGGGGATCATTTTACACCTGCTTCCTATTCCCCTGAACAGCTGTAAATGACAGCACAAACTGTGAAGCAGCAGGGAATGTGAACGCCTTCGACACACAGTCCTACACTGATCCTCGGTAAATTAATTCAAATAGTTGCTGGGGGTTTGGGGGAGAAGCCAGAGAATTCGGTGAATGAATAAAGGAAGCAATTTGAAGCAGAGACTGGCTGGAGAATTGGGGGAAAGGAGAGAGGGGAAAGGGGAAGGATGGACTGGGAGAAGTCCCATGGAACCTGGAGAAAATCTGAGAAGCCACTGCCCTGGTTCACCCTGGACATCAGCAAAGGGCTGGAGCCCCTGCTGAGCCTGTAGCCCGGAGAGAACAGAGCCAGGGACACCGATCTCCTCCCCTGTGTGGTGATCAGGATGGAAGTACTCCCCACGCTGCTTTGCCTATATTTGGCTAGAGACATTAGCTACAATTTCCATAAAGATTAAAGACCTCTCCTGCATTTCTTCACATTCAGAACAAGCTCAGAATACGCCTCTGGGTGGAAGGCGCTGCTGAAAACAGCACTTTGAATACATACATCTCTGGAACATCCTGACTCAAATGGCTTATTAAACGCCTTCCCCAGATCTATCAGGCTAATCAGAGCGCTGGCCCGTGGCGTTCGCTGCATTCAAGGTGGTAATGCTGTCACTACGCTGCTCTCCACAGCCGCAGGTACCCCTGGCCCCAGCGCAGGAGAACAGCAGAAGATTTTTTGCACTGGAAAATTCTCTCCATCTACCCCTGCGGTCAGCTCTTCGCTGAGCTGGTGTCAGACCAGCACATTCTGTTGGTGAGGCAATTTGATATTCTGAGAATTAAGAGGCCAAAAGAATATAAAACTAGGCCAGACTCTTTTCTCCAGCAAGTACAAAAAAGCGTCTTGTCATTGCTCTGATCCTGGAGGCAGCGTAACTCCAAGCACAGATTTTACCTGCCTGCTTCGTGCTCAAGTAGGTGATACCTGGGGACCCTTCACCGCTGAAAGCACTGCACAGCACAGCAAGGACATCCTTGTCCTGAGCACGTCTGGAGAGATTGACCTCCCACACACTTCCCACATCAGTCTAACGGTGCCCAGTATCCCTTCTCTCACCGGCTGGCAATACTGTCAAGGTGAATTGTATGGAGAAGAGCCACTGTGGAAGAGCCAGAATGAGACTGGGAGAATAAAAGATAATTCAGACCATAGAGCAGCACTGCTTTGTACCAGCAGTGAGTCTGGGAAATGAACCTCCCTGACCCATAAGGATTTACCCAAACCAAACCCATGTCCCATCCCTACGACAGTACAGCACTGATTGACACCAGCCAAAGATGTATTTCAAATTCTTATTTGGAGGCTTTTGTGGTTTGGTCTCAGTTTGGAAAACAGCAATGCGACAGCTCCCCACACTGCTAGTCCTGAGCTCGCTGCCCCTCCATCACCACGGCAGCCGGGAAACTCCCCGCTGACCACTGGTGTGGGGATGGAACCTTGCAGGTGCTTTGCTCAGCCACATTTTGGGAGAAGCATCCAACCCCTTGCCCGTTCAGAAGGCCTTCAAATACCATCCGCTCCACCAAATACCACAAGGATGGTATTGGAGGGAGTCAACT
Source organism: Buceros rhinoceros silvestris (assembly GCF_000710305.1). NCBI lineage: Eukaryota > Metazoa > Chordata > Aves > Bucerotiformes > Bucerotidae > Buceros > Buceros rhinoceros. Next base: position 19,813 of record NW_010421553.1, on the reverse strand, counting down.
GAGCTGAGACTCTAGACTGAATGTCTCCACTAATACTAATGTCCATCAGCATCACTGTCACAGGAGCTGCCCTCATCTTTTCTGACACATTGGTTGACCATGGACTGTACAGGGTGCCTCGGGCTCCAGCTCTGCCTCTTGTGCCAAACGCAGCACCTTCCTCTCTGGGAGCACACTGCGCCTTATGGATGACGTTCCCTGAGCCCGCGGGAACTATCGACCTTTCTCCCATCTCTCCTCGTTCTTGCCTGTGTTTGCTGGTCATCCACGGAACAAATGAGCAGCACTGACCTTCACAACACATGTCAGGATAGACAACGCGGCCAAGGAGAAACAACAGGGGAAATGTTGCTACAGTTCTCCTTCCAACACCCCTAAAGGTGCTGCTGTGACAGAGATATTGAAAATGCCAATAGACTGTAGATGGGATGGGTTTCCTGATTCTCAGGTTTATCATATTTTACCTATTACTCACCACAGCAAACACTGAACTAACGAGTGGTCTGTGTGGGCTGGAGGAGCGTTCCTGTCTACACACAGTGCTGCAGCTCATACTAATCAGGAGGTGCTCAGCTGGAGAGGTGTGCTCTGACCCAGGCAATCTGTAGGCACAGCTTTCAGCTTCTCTTATCTGCAACCACCACCAAAACAGCAGCACCATGTAAAAGCAACGAGCAGAATGTCAGTGGAAGTGAGGAACTGTCCCCTGCCACCCCAAAAGGACATGAGCTCGATTCTCAGAGGAAAGCCAAAGTGGCAATAATCTCTGGAGAGATGCTCGTCAGACACTTGGGATGCTCAAACTCAGCAGAATACAGTGTGGGAAATGTCCTCTGCTTGTGATGAGCAACCAGCTCCCACACCAGCTGGGAAAGGGGCCATTGTCACGTAGTCAGTAGGCTGAAGCCTTCTTGAAACCAGCTGCCTGGTCTGAAGAACGACAGTTGTCTCCATGTCTAGGACAGAGAGACTCTCATCCCTTGTTCCCTTAAGCAAGCATTAGTCAGACCTGGGTTCTTCTATCTCAAAGCACAACAGAGAAGTCCAGACTAAACCGAACACCAGGCCCTCCTGTCCCACGGCAGAGCTCAGAGAGTTCTGAAACCACCTCCTGTGGGCAAATACACCGAGGACTTTGCCTTGGTCTTGAACTCTCCTTCAGGCATCTGCAACAGCCGCAGACAGTGCCCATGGCTTGGCGGGCTACCAGAGGAAACTGTAGGTTCCCATCCTGGGTTCTCCTGCTGTGACCACTTGAGGGCTGCCTGAGAGGGCTGCGGGAAGGGCGGCAGGGGCAGGAGATTGGACTCCTCTCGGTCCGTGCATCAGGAAGCAGCAGGCACCTCCCAGCACATTCAGAGCCGCAGGCAGGTCCTCAGCAGCACCTGCCCACACTGCTGCATTTGGACTCTGCTGCCTCAGACACAGGCCACCTCAATTTGTCACTGTCACCCACAATCACTTTGCTCACTGACGCCAAATAAGCCTCATGGAAAAAGTGAAGCTATGGTTTATTTAGCAAGACTTAAGGGCACCCTTCTAGTTACACGTTTGGATACAAAACTTCCAAGTAAGAAGTTCCTTCTTAAAAACAACACAAAACTCAGTCTCAGCCTGTACATAACAACTGTAGCCCTTTCTGGTTGCTCAACCTTTCATACTCTGCAGTCCTGAGACAAACCACAGCCAGCAACCCCTACAGCTTCTCGGTGAGCAGCACTTCACCTGGATCCTACTTCTCCATATTACTGCCTCTATTTTTCTCCCCAAGACATCCCCGATTCCCCTCTTCTTATTTCTTTCCTTACCTTCCTCCCCAAAAAACAAGTCTTGGTGGTGACCCGTCTTCTACTTCCATCTGGCGCTTACCACCTTTATTCTAGTTTAACGTGCTATAAGCCATTCTTGTTCTTCAACTTTTACTTCCCTCCCAATCCAAACGATTTTAGCGTTCACTCACAGAATTTCCTGATTACCACAATGATCTGAAGATTAACTGTGTAGTTACAGCAGAGCACTGCCCTGTTCGGCACATCAAATAGTATAAAAACACAGGAACCATACAGTGGGTTTATGAGCTCAAGATCTTTTGCCTGGTATTAGCTTTCTGCCTCGTGGTACAGGAGGACGTGTTACTAACGGACACAACTGAGACAGGAACAAGTTCTTTTGGGCAAAGCTACAAGAGGAAGTTTTCCCTTCCCAGCTTTAGCACCGGCTGGGTGCGACCCTCAGTCCAACTGGCTGCTCCGAGGCAGAAGTGATGGGTTGCCCCCACAGCTGCCAGTGGCTGTGGAAGGCTGTGCTGGTGGTGAAGTCCCTCTCCTTTGTGGCTGGCTTCTCTCAGTGGGCTCCTGCCGCCCGTGGCTTGCCTGCTTCAGCCCTGACTGAACCGCAATGGCTTTTCTCTTTCACACAATATGGGCAAACACACAGACAAGCAGACGCGGCACGAACAGACTGTCCTCTTTAGCAGCATGGCTTTTCCTTCCCAGCCATTCTGCCTTGCTCATCTCATGCCCCGCACTTCAGCAACAACTAAGCAGACTCCTTACCGGGTGCTGCCGCTGCGTAGTGTGACCGTTTATACCGGCACCCCACTCATGATACCTGAGTTCTGGCTCTGCGTCCCTGTGTGATTCCACCATAAAGTCTTTAGAATGTCCATCAGAGCCATCAGCTACTGCCAGACACCAGAGAAGGTCACTGCAATTAGCAGTTCCCCTCGTGGATGTGCCCTCACAGATCTTGCACTTGCCTTTTCTTAGAAGTGACAATGTCTGAACACGACACCTAACCAGTATCTCTTCTTCTTCCAGGTCTCTTCCACTGCAAGCAAAGAACTTCTTCTGCATCTTTGTTCAGGAGTTGCCAGCCCTGACCAACCAACAGGAGCAATGAGAAGAGACAGGGTGTCTTCACAAAGGGATTCATCTCATCATAACTCTTATGTCAGAGTTGTTCTCTGCCAGTGCCTATACCTGTCCGATGGCCATAAAACCTTATTTCTTGTGTTTCTACCCTGAGGCAGAGCCACATAACCTCTCAAGAGCCAGTCCCAAGCCCTAGATATGCAAAAGCACCTTCCTCTTCCAGACAAGTCACTTCACACAGTGTTCTCCAGCCCAACATTTTACTTCACACGTATAACTCCCTGGCATAAAAAATTAGAGGGTTCACCGGCCTCCGAGTGAAAAATGGAGACCAAAGAAAACCTTCTTAGCACTCTGAGAAATTATTTTGCTCCCAGCAGCAGGGGAGGCTTCCAGAGGACACAGTCACCTGGTCCTGTCTCCACAGAGTGATGCACATTGCAGCAAAACCCTTCTAGAAGTCACACCACAATGAGGCAACAGAAACCAGTCACTGCCCTCACTCATGGGCCCTCTCCACAGAGATCAGAGCATACCGGGGCACGCAGGTTGTGGAGCAGCCTGAGCTCCTGCCAGCTTCTTTCAGATGCTTCCCCAGCAGGGAAGGGACCACTAGCAAAACCTCCTCCGATCTCCAGGTGAAAAAGCCACCCAGAAACTTCTACACGAAGCTGAATAGCCCGTGACTGAATGAGAGCGTATCTTCGAGGCACACGTCCAGTTGCAGCTGAGATGGGAAGTGATGGCAAGTCTACCACGTCCCACGCAACAAAGGTGGTCAGCACCCTTGAGATGTTGCTTTGACAATTATCAATATACGAAGCATTAAATAAATGAGAACAGCATCTTTACAGAAGAGGCTGGCACTAACTTGTGCCACTGGGGAAATCAGGTCAAAAAGCAGCCCAATGAATTGACCAATTTCACCCAGCCAGCAGAAGCCACAAAAACATTGGTGTGTCCGAATTCCCAGGCCAATGCTCCCAGAGGACCTCAGGCCAGCGTCTTGGAGCTCCTGGGATACCTTGTAGGCCACCTTCCACACTACCCTCTCAGCACATCCCTGTAGTCCACCGGAACGAGTACGGCGGGCCCTGTGAGCTGGATTTCTTTCTTCTCAGCTGCTGTGTGCAGCGAGCCCAATTATGCTTTATAACACATGTGTTTTGTTGGAAATACACAACGTTCTAAGCTCGATACAAGCCCTTTGGTATAAGTGGAATTCCTACCTCACCAATGGTGAATTTTTAAAATGCCTAGAGAGAACAGACACTCTGTTCAGCAAAAACCTTCAAGAATCATCAGCACTGATCCCTGCGCTCCTCTGCTCCATCCGAGTGCCTTTGAAAGCCATTTATTATCCAAATTTCAATGCGAATTGTAAAGCGCGATGTTCTGCTGGCTTCCAACGTCCCACCGACACAACCACCCCTGAAGACAGCAGGAAAGTGGCACTTACCTGGGTTACTTTTGGAGGTGCGCACAGGGGTGTAATGGTTTTTGGAAGCTGTCCTGACTGGGGTGTTTTCTTTGGGGGAGGTATCTATGGCCGAGATAGTCTCTCTTTCACAGTGTGCTATTGGGATTGGTCCCTGCTGCCTTAAGATGTCAGCCAGAGCCCTGGGGAGAGAGAAATAAGGGGAAAAAATGTATTTTCACGCAGTGGCTAGAATGGTATTCAGTATTTTCAATCCCACAGTCACCGTGTGAACCCAGCAGTGGTTGGATTTCTACCACGAACAGAAAAAAGCAACAATAACAAACACATAAAATATATATATATAGCTTAAAAGCTCAGGTTCTTTTTGCATGGCTGCTGCATGTATTGACGGGCTTCCCTGGCTATTGTTTAGTCTTTCATACGCTGCCACTAATTCACTTCACCCCAGGGTGATGTTCTCTCTCCTTGCTGCCAGTGACAGCGCGCTGAACAGTTCTGCTCAGCACAAAGCACTGTCTTCATCCAGTCACCACAGAAGACGCTGGAGCCCTAAGGCTCGAGCACTGAGATCTTCTAAAGGTTACACCAAAACCGCCCTGCCCAAGCCAAGCTTCCTTGAGAGAGAACCCAGTTAGGAGTCCGGTCCTCGCACTCCTTGTAAAAGAGGTTTATTCTGCAAGAAGCTCAATACACAGACAGCGGTGATGGGAGTGGGTTTCTTAAAGGAGAAGAAAAGGACTAAATGGTTTTCATGGGTTAATGTTAACACAGCCATTAGCTTTCAGCTCTTTGTCCACCAGGCATTTCTTTAACAACACTGAGGTCTCTCTGCTACCCCCCAGCAAAAAGAAAAGTCGCACAGTTCAGCTGCATCCAGAGTTCTCCCCAGGGATGAGCAGCTACTCAAAGATTTTTTTCCTCTGTGAATATCATGGACACGGTGGAACAATTACAGCATGAAACGCACTGATTGCCTCAGTGCAGCCACCAGCTCTCTCTTGAGCCACAGGAAAAGGAGGAAGGGGGCACTTTGTGTGGGTTTTAAGGGACGGTGGCTTTGTAATGATGACAGAGTTTGAAAAGTTCTTTTCTCTTGGCAGAGGGAATATGCCTAATGTCACCTCGGGTATCAAGAAAGATGTAAGGAGGAGAAATTCCTTCATTGCTTATTGATGAGAATGATGCTGGTGTTGCTCATATGTACTAGCATTCCTTAAATGTCATATTTCTGGTTTTCTAGATGAGAAATAGTCTGGAACATGAGTCCATTCCGTTTTCCAAACCATTTCCTCTACATACTGCTACCCTTGTGCACGAGGAATTGCAACGGTGATCTCAGAGGCTTCAGAAGAAGATGACATTAGTTCACAACCACCCTGGACACAGTAAGAATATTTTTAACCTTATTTGATTATTTATTGTCTGTAGAGAGAGCAGGCATAGAGGCTGTGCACACTTACTGATCCCTACAGAGTACAGGGACATGAGAGCACAGATATCTTTCTTGTGCTAAGATAAGGTCAGAGAGAGGTGAAGGTGGCAGCAATAAGAGACAGGTATTGAGTCCTGCCCCAAGCCAGGGCTCCTTTTGTTTGCTCCTACAGCTGTTCCTCACCGAAGAAGAGGAACTGGCATTTGGTGTTCTCCAAAAGATGCTGAATTCCCACTGATTGACACAGATCTGCAGGTGCTCACCCTCTTTCTCAGTCACCCCTGAGGTATTTCAAACTGGTCACCAACTTAAGAGGACACAGTTGAAACGTTGGCCCCTTTGTCCAAGGTTGTACAGAATGTGTGGGCAGGACAAGGCCTGAAGCTGGGGGCTGAGGTCCCCACCCTGTATGATACGGTACGGCTCTCTCCTGAGGAGAGGATTCACCCATCAGTAACCCTGGTGGCTTTTCTAAGCAAATCCTCCCCACCACATTACAGGTCCTGCTGACTGGGAGGATGCAGGAAGGCAATGAGGTTTGTCTATTTGGCTCCAGCATCCAGTAAGTCCCGTTGGAGACAACACATTTTCTAAAGACAGCAGGTTGGCAGAACTGAGCCCTTAGTACATATCTCCAAGATATATTAAGCATCAGGTGACCATTTAACAGCATCTGCAGCACAGAAATGTGAAGGGTCATTTTTCAATCACAGCGATTGCATTAGGACCATTATTTACTAGCCCACAGTGACTCGGGCTTGTTTTGAACGCTTCTGAAGACACTCGTGGTGTCAAAGAGGAGCACAGAGGAAGGTGACAGCACGGATAACATGAAAATGCTCCATACCACTGAGCTTAAGGCATAGAGCTGCCTGGGCAGGGACGGGCGTACACGCAGAAGGGCTGAGGTGCATGGAGGCAGCACAAGAAACTCAAAGATGAGGAAGTGGAGTTGGAGGTACTGGTGGGATTGAAATGGAAGAGTACAAACCAGTTCTCTCTGAAACCTAGTTTGTTTAACCTACAAAGAGAGACTAAGTGTGGACCTACATCCTTGCACATTGAGGAGCTGCAAAGGAGAGAGAGCAAAGCTGTTCTTGGAGGTGTAGGGCAAAGAAGACAAGAGAGAATTAGCACGTGTTGCAATAAGAGCAATTCCACTTGGTTATAAAAGAAACAAAAAGTCACAATGGGATGGTAAAACACTGAAACAGGGACCCAGAGCGGCTGAGGGATCTCCATCTTTGGAGGTCTTCAAATTCAGCTGGATAAGGCCCCAACCAACCTCCTCTGTCGTGGAAGCTGGTCTTGCTTTAAGCAGATGGCAGGATGAGGGTGTCTTCCAATCTAAATTCTGCTGCGATTCTGAGTCTGGGACCACCTGACACCGCAGGTCCCCTTGCTTCTCCTGATACTGCTGTTGTTTCTTCTACTATTAGTACCCTGTGAATGGGGTTTGACACAGTCCTAACACAACTTGCCCACCTCTGGGATGGACAGTTTACCTCCATCTGCTAAAAATCATCAAGGCAATTCAAGTGTATATACTCTGGAATGATCAGAGCCGGTGAGAAGGGCCTCATCCTTTCAGTCCCTGTCTCCCTGAGGGCCGAACCCTGAGCCTGCTGCCCGTCATGAGAACAAAACCTCCAAAACATGTCCAGGAGAATATTTCAGCTTGTGAACAGATTCTCATAAAACTCTGCTTCGTTGTTCCTTGGTTACAGCCAGTACCCTAATTCACTGATCAAAACAAAACACAGCTTGGGTGATAAGAACAAATTTAACCCCTTGTTTTTAGTTCATCCTGAAGAAATAGTAATAAGAGCTACTCTCTGGGCTAGTTGTTGGTCACAATATCACGAGGAAATGAGTTCTAGTGGGGTGCCAGCCACATGGAAGAGAGGAAACTTACTCTCTGCCGAACTGAGATGATGCTCAGAGAAGCCATGGCTGTCGTGTCAGACTATACACGAGACACATTGAACACAAGTATCAAAAGCAGATCAAGCTCATAAGTGTATGGGACTGAACGTGAGTTCAGCAGTGCCCAAAACACACCAAACTGTGTGTCCTGAGCACTCGCTCTTTGTCCTCTTCTTTAATGTCTAAAGACAGAAAAAAGACTGTTCAGCATCAGAACAAAATGTTAGAGGTGGAGGAGAAAGTCAAACTTGGACCAAACTGGGTCGTTCCTTGCCAATTCAACCACACTGCTGTGTGTGATCCAGTTTGTTTCCAGTTCGTGTTGAAAAGCACAGAGGCTGCAGGCTGGTGGAAGGTCAGTCACAGCAAACTGAGGAAGGATTTGGTCAGTATAAGTCTTTCGGGTGCAGCTGTCCAGCTGTCCACTGTGCAAGCTCCACTAATAATACAGTAATAGAGTCACTCCAAATATTCAGTCTTGTGTGAGCAGCCGTTTGGGTACAATTAGTCTCACTGATGTCAACAACATCCTAAAAACCTGCACAAGGCTACAAGATGCTTCAGAAATCTTCGTGTGACGACACATCTCTTATCTCAGGAAAACAAACAGCGCCGGCTGGAACACGTTACCTGTGGCAGCGGATGGAGTAGCCAGAATGTAACAGCACAATCGCATCCAGAGATAACGATTGGCGGCAGCTTTTTCATTAACGTCATTTCACTGAGAACACTAAAGCTTCTTTCCTCGTAAACCCAGAAGAGACATAGTGACACCAGAGATGTTGTTCCAGACCTGTGCTGGAGGTACAACGTGGGAGAAAAACCTGATGTCCTGCACGGCAGGACGTCCCGAGGTAGGGCAGGGCAGGTCCTGCTCTCAGGTGTGTCAGCAGGGAAGGCCCCCACGCAGCTCCGGACCAAGCGAGTAGGAGAAACACAGTGGGATGAACACAGGGACCCTGATGTCAAGAAGTGGTTGTGGCTATTGTGAAAAGGAAAAATGAAAAGAAAAAGGTCTTGTTGGTAATACAAAGGGTCAAAAGGACAGCAGGGCTGGGCATCGGCTGGGGCCCTGATGTTGGAGAGGAAAAAGGAGTGAAGGAAGGGCAAACCGGGGGAGGGCAACAGCAGGGAGTGACAGAAAACCAAAACAGAACAAAGAGAAAGTGAGCAGAGAGGTATAAAATGAAGGAAATGGACATTAACAAACCACAGTAAAGCCCAGGCAGGGTGTGAAGTCCAGCAGATCCGAGATCCGTGGGGGGAATTCATGTCTCAGCCCCAGCATGGAGATGTGGGAGGGTGAGAGGAGCTTCTTTGTGCAATAGGGAAGTAAATCATCAGTGATGATTTCTCAGGGATGAGGAAGGGGATCCTTCCTCTCCGTGTAGACACACCCGCAGTGCTGTGGCCACTGCTGGGCTCCTCATGCACATCATGGAGAGGGTCCATGGAAGGGTCACAAAAGCGCTTTAAGGGCTCAGAGCATCTCGCACATGGGGGAGAGGCTGAGACAGCTGTGACTGTTCAGCCTATAGAAGAAAAAGCTGAGAGGAATCGTATCAATGTGTAATCAACAACTGATAGGAGGGTGTAAGGCAGAAGAAGCCAGGCCCTCCTCCCAATGGTGTCCAGTGACAGGACAAGAGGCAATGGGCACCACCTGAAACACAGGAAATGCCGCTTCAGCACAAGAAGAAACTCTTTTACACTGAGCGTTCAAACATTGAAACAGTGTCCCAGCCGGTCACAAAGTCTCCATCCTTGGTGACATTCAAAACCCAACTGGCCACAGTCCTGGGCAACCTCCTCTAACTGGCCCTGCTCAGAGTCTGGACTGGCCGATCTCCAGGCGAACCAGTCTGGAGAGGTGCCTCCACCCTCAGCTATTCTGTGGTTCCGTAGGGTTTGTGTAGCCAAACCAGACTGTCCCACTGCAGGGTTCAGCCCCAAGCACCATAAAGAAATTGGCTCAAAACACAGCAGGGAGAACCCCAACTAGGGAGCTGATCCTGCTCCTTCTAGATCCAGACTAAAGCTCCAGGGAGGTTTCTTCAGGCTGGGCAATGTCACCGACAGCAGACCCAGGCTGAGAGGGCTCCAGGTTCATTTTGGAAAGTGGCTCTTTTTACAGTAACTTTCACACTGTGAAACACTCTCGTCTTCCACAGCTTCTTGACCTCAGCAATTCCAGCATGGTGATTTGCACCCATGGGCAGAAATTCCTTGCTCTTAAGTGCTCTGTGGACTCAAGAAGGAAGGATTTGCTTGATATCCCTGAGAAAGCCTGAGGCAGGGCTGGGAGCAGAGCCCACAGTTTCCCTGACTAGTGCCCCTTTCACTGGCCAAGGAAGCTCCATCTGAACAAACGCATCCCAGGTTTCCTGGTGATTTGTGAGTTTTTTTCAGGATGTATCTGTGGGAATACAGCACTCCTGTCAGTGCCTGGGGGCTGGCAAGGACTTTAAGGACTGTATTCGATGGGGCTATCGCTAATCCACACATGACTCTCTTTGGCTGGAGAGCAAAACCACACAGATCCTGGGGAGACAGGGCGAAGCAAAGCAGTTAAACAGAGAGGAATGGCTGGCGACAGAAGTGAGTATGCGGCATGTTGGCACTTGCCTCTGCAGTGGGCTCTGAGGCACATCAGCCAGCGAGATATGAGGGTGCAGAAGCAAAATTCACCTGCAGAGGCTGAAGGCACCTTGTAGGCAGAAGAATGTGAAGTCGCAGGGGCTGGGAAGGACCAGCTTGTTTTAGCACACCCTGTCCTTTCCCCACCCCAGCCGAGAAACATCACCTGCCATCACCACCGCTGAGGTACAGCAGGCTGGGGAGGTGCTGTCCTTCACCACAGTCTGCTCTGGAAGGAGTGTCCTGCTTCCCCAATATCCACAGGTATTCAACACTGATGGATAGTGTGCGTGTGGGCACAGGTAACCCTTCTACTGAGGGCAAGGAGAGAACTTTGTGACAGCTCCAGCTGGCCGGAATGTGGCCTGCAGGACATAAGATTGGAGTCAAGAGGTCTGTGGATGCTGGAGAGGAAAAGGCGAAGGGGAGAGCTGACTATTTCCAGTAGCACAGGTTGTACACACACAAAACCTCCCTCGACTGCCTTCTGAAAATCCCCTCTCTTGAAGACTTCATGTTTGGGGTGTTAGAAAACAGAATTTCCTGTTCACAGGCCCCGTGAATTTGGGGAAGAATAGAAAAAGAATGACCAAATGGACCTGGCAGAGCACAATAAAAAGAGCAGCACCCAGCTGAGCTAAAAGCCTGCTCAGGGCAGAGCTGTGATGGAGTTTGTGGCAGAGCTCCAACTGACTTCAGCACTGACAGGATTTCACGACAAGTCCTTTAGAAAGTGAGGTTAAAGACTCCCCTCTGCTCTCCTACTAACCCGGGAAGAACGAGGCGATTGTTCTGAGAGAGGCAATTCATCCAGCCGCGGAGCAGCTCACCTGGAAGGGACAGGTCTCTCCAAGGGAGAGGGATTTCAGTCACTGGCAAGTCACACGGAGCACGGCTGTGCATTATTCATGGCTCGGTTTGGCGCGGGTCCCCAGACCTGCTGCACGCCTCATGAAGTTTCAATCCACACAGAGCCACGCACCGCCCTGCACCGAGCTGGGTCTGCACCATCCCATGAACCACAGAATCATCTGGTTGGAAGAGACTTTTAATGTCATTGAGTCCAACCATTCACCCTGCACTGCCAGGTCACCAGTGACCCCTGTCTCTCAGCACCACCTTGACCCATCTGTTAAAACTCTCCAGGGATGGGGACTCCACCACTGCCCTGGGCAGCCTGGGCCAATGCTTTACGACTCTCTCTGTGAAGAAATTCTTCCCAATATCCAACCTCAGCCTCCTCTGGCAGAACTTGAGGCTGTTTCCTCTCATCCTGTCACTCGTTACATGAGGGAAAAGACCAACCCCCACCTCACTACAACCTCCTGTCAGGGAGTTGTAGAGAGTGAGAAGGTCTCCCCTGAGACGTGCTCCCATGCTGCGGTCCGTGCCAGAGGAGTGCCACTTGCCCGCGTTACTCCCCATGTTACAGCAGGTGGGAAGGCAAGAGCACCCTGCCACCAGCGCTCCCCATCTCTGCTGCCTCCTTGGCATCACCCCCAGATGATGGCACGTGCCTGGCCTCTCTCTGACAGTGCTCCAATCTTAGCACCAGAAGGATGAGGTTTTAATTGATTACACAAACGCCACTGCCAACTGATAACAGAGGAGAACACAGGGATGCTGCAGCTAGCAAACCCCCCGGGAGGCAGCCTCCTTTGCGCGGAAGCAACTCTGCCAAAGCAGATCTTGCTTCTGGAAGTGCAGGGGCTCAGCAGTGTGCATCAGAGGCACCGGTCCCAGGTCAGCAAGAGAGAGAACTGGTCTCCGCAGCTGCCAGAAGCAAAAGCAGCTGGTGATTCAGAGCAGGTTTCTGGGAAGGAACACTGGAAATGGTTTTTCACAGTGGCCTGAGCAGGCGTGTGGAGGATGCCTGTACGTGTGTGTGTATGTGTGTGTGTGTGCGCACAGGAATAGGTGAATGCAGCCACGGAGTTAAGAAAGAAAAAGTGTAGGCACCAGGACACCCTTCCAAGAGCGAAGCATTTGTGCACCTGCACCCAGCATAAGCGAGGAAATTCTGTCTTAAAAATAAATGTTACAAGGGAAAGTCAGATGTCTGTGAAAAATCTTTATGCCAAATACAGGAATTATTTGTGAAGCTCCTGGAATTCCATCAGGCTTTAATGACAAATTTCACTGAAAGCTTAATTACAGATGTACTAAGGACCATGTAAGTGGCCCTGGATTATGCCAGCAGAAAGAGGCTGGCCATTTTCCTGTCTCCCTCTTCGTGGTGAACTCCAAATTGACACATAGGTGATGTAATGACATTACAGATGTGTACCCACTGTGCGAATGCACGTGCATGGAAGATACATTCCAGCTGAAACACCAGCAGTACAGGCACTAACACTGACAAACCAAGGAGAAAACAACCGTCGCTGCGAGCTCATCACCGTCCCTTCCTTTATAACATGAGGTGGAACCAGGAACTGTTTCCTTTACTACTCCAGTAAAGCTCTTTTATCCGGCACAGGTCCTTCCGGCTGTGCACCCAGAGCAGTAACCACCAGCAGCGCTCAGACTGCGCATCTTATATGGTACCTCACACATCTAACACTAACAGGCAAATTGGGTAAGTGTCCTACTATTGCTGTGATGTGGGCAAGGAATTCGCTACAATCACCAAACTCATGACAGGTAACCCCAGCGCCTTTGGTCCAGCAGCTCCAAAGAGAAAGAAACTGTTATGTAAAGATTTTGCAATTAAAAATTCAAAACAAATCTTCCCAACTGATGTTTCTTTGCAGAGAGCTGTTACACCTAGCAGAAAGCGGCCAGGGTAGCAAGAGTCAAGATCTACCTCTTAAATCATCACCAGGCTGTTTAGGGATGGGGTGGGGGGTGTCTGGGAGAGGAGGGTGTCTTCAATGTCCCCCAGCACCAGGGAGGTGGGCGCTCACCGCAAGGCAGGGCTCAGGCTGCCACCTGCTGTGCTGCCGGCACTGGTCCCCGAAGCAGCCACCGTCCCCAGCTCCATCCCCGCTCCGACCCAGCCACCGCCGCTGGAGAGAGCAAAACGGAGGCTCTGCAAGAGAGACGCACCCAGCAAAGCAAGCACAGGGACTGGGGAGAACGGGGAGCAGTGGTGGTGGTGTACAGAAAAGGAACTAGGCACTAAGTCTTGATTGTGGAAAGAAGATAAAATAAAAATAGGTGTTACTAGGTATTCCACAGGGATGGAAGTCTGCAGGAATGGTGCTGAGAGCTGAGCTGGGGCAGGTTTTAGTCTCTGGTTGGTTGTACCTGCATCCACAAAGCCAGTAACAGCACTTGGGAGTTACGCAGCGCTCTGAAAACCACGTGAAGCACAAGCAGAAGTTTAATGCACTAGGCATCTATTTTGCACCGAATCCTGCATTGTGAGCACAATTAAGGGACTTTAATCCTGCTGAAGAAATCGGTGCTTTCTCTAAAGAGCCCTATCATTGCAACAAAGGATACTGTAACGTAGGGGCAAGAGCTGAACCACAGCAAAATTATTTATTGTGAAAGAATTCCAGGGTTATCTGCCTGGGTAATGAGGCATTTGAGCCCCCACGGATCTAAGGAAACACAGATTGCCCCTGTGAGTAGGGGCAAAGGCAAACAAAAAAGCACCATGATCTCATTTTCCTGATAAGGTTCAGATCTTAAGTGAAACAGAAGTTGTAAAAGGCGTCTGATCTCCAAAGTCACGCAGATCAACTGTTAGTTCAGGCTATAAGAGATTACAAAACCAAAAGAAAGAGAAGTTCAGGGCTAGACTGGATTCCCTCGACACCTCATGATGGAGGGTTACTAATAGAAAAAGTTAATTAGAAAGCAGAAAAATATCAAATAAATGGGAATTAGAGACACTGAAATGATCTGGTGAAGGCAGCACAGTTTTGAGAGTAGCCTCTTCCTGGGAGAAGCTCAAAAAGAAAGGAGAAGGCTCCGAAAAGGCAGTGGGAGTCTGTCACCAGCAGCCTCGGTGTTGTTTCCAAAGCCAGTCCCTCTATAAAACAGGTTCAGAGAGGAAAGCCTGGCAGGAAAAAGCAGTTTCCAAACTGGACAAACCATGACAGAGCTTCAGATTGAAGCTTCCCCAGTACATGTAAGCGAAGCACAAGGAAACGTACTTTGTACAGGTACGTGCAGGCAAATACACCTTGATCTGCCTGGCTGGGAATGCGCAATTCATCAGCACAAATGGGGCAAGACTCGGGTTTTCTCCCTGCACAGGAGTTAACCAACTACACCATGGGGAAGATCTGTTTTGAAACTGAAGAACTAGTCATGAGTAGCTTTTCTGAGGCCACAAGATTGTGGTTTTTTTCCTCTTATACCTTAATTAAGTACAAACACATGCTCATGGACCAATATTCTGTGCCTCTGAGAGGGACGGGGCACTTTGGAGAGGGCTCAGAAACCACCAGGAATAAGCAATGCAAAGAGCAGATGAAAGGCACATGAGTGAGGCAGATGAATGAGACAGAGCGTAGTGAAAAAAAAAAGCAAAACGTAAAAACAAATGGGTGGAAAGAGGAAGAAAGCAGTGAGACCATCCGCGAAAGAAAATCTCCTCCATGTTCCCTGTGGTCAGGGATGTGCTCGCAGCACTCTGCCCTGGCCCTGGTGGGGAGTGAAGTTTGAGTTTTGACTCAAGCGACACTCAGCAGCGGAGAGCAGAACTGGAGGAGCCGGCTGGGTCCACAATTTGAACACTGAAATCCAGAGGTAGGTGGTTTTCACCGTAAGTGAAGAGGGCTGAGACCAACTGCCCTCCAGCAGCCCCAGCAGCCGTGGGGAGACACAGCCCGCAGCAAGAGACAACCTCCTGCCAGTTAAGTTCGCATCACACAGAACAGTGATATGTGG
>NW_010421553.1:4017-4476 GCF_000710305.1 Buceros rhinoceros silvestris | reverse complement strand
CAGAGCCGTGGAGTAAAAATGGCAAGAAACTGGTGGGGTCTCTACATGGGAGAAGGGTGTTCATTTATAAAACCAGCCAGTTACCATTCACAGAGCAGAGGATGCAAAGGCAGAGGCACAAAGTAGCACAAACAGCTTCCCTCTTTGTATCAACAAAGTTGCCCTCGGATCAGGGGAACGAGAAGCACTCAGAGCGGAAGAGGCTTGTTTCCCTTCTCCCTTTCAAAAGCCCTGTCAGACACGCTCCTTGCAAGGACAGACGCAGAACACGGCTGTTTAGCAGGACACAGAGCTACTTTGCTGGGAAAAATCCCAGCGCTGCTCCTCTGCAGCTACCGGAGAACAGCCGGACCTCCACCACCGCCCCAGGGCCAGTGCTACCACCGTCTCACTCCGGCTTGCCAGCAAGGGCTGCGGCTGGCGGGGCGGCCGGGCACTGCGGGCACCTCCCACCACCCA
>NW_010421553.1:0-3857 GCF_000710305.1 Buceros rhinoceros silvestris | reverse complement strand
GGGCCCGGCCGGCCTGCGGTGACATCGCCAACCCCAGCTGCGAACCAGCACCAGCTGCCAGTTTGTGCATTCCTCGCGCAGTGGAGTGCGATGGGTTTGGCTGCCGAGGGCTACACTGGGGTCACAGAGCTCTACGACTAGCCGGGAATTATTTATGTGCTGTAGCATGAGAATTCAGGGTTGCGGCCACAGGAGGAGAATATTCTGAGTCAGGCCCCCACCTTGCTACAGGAAAACATACCCAGCTTTGAACACAGACAGCGTTGTTTGCCAGCAGAGATCCCCTAACTCCTTCCCATACTGAAAGGAAAGCAAATACTCTGCCGGCTTGAGAAATGCTCCAGCAAAAAAAAACTCTGATGAAAACAAACCACCCTCACAAACAGAGCTTGAGAGCAACAGCAAACAAAACATTGCTGGGGTGATTCCCAGAGATGCTCCCCAGTTCCTGCCCGGAGCTCAGCATGCCTCGGTGCTGAGTAACTCCAAGGCAAGATCCAGACACGAGGGAGGCACATACATACGGTCAGGCTGAAAGATCCCGTAACCTCTGAAAAATCAGCTCTGTTCAAGCATTACAAGTGTTTCTGTAAAAGACAAGTATTTCAGCCCCTGTTTTTCACAGCACTTCCACTTGCTGCTGCTCGGAATGAACTCCAGCATCAGTTACTGCCGCTGCTCAGGATCGCAGCACTGCCCCTGCGTTAAAGGAACGTGGCAGCGCCTGGAAATGAGACGGGATTTTCAGCTCCGAAACGCACTTGCCCATCTCGGCACACAGCCAGCCTTTCATTTCACAGGAGAGCGACAGCTCTGCTGCGAATTTGCGAACCCTCCTTCCTATCAAAAGACATAAAACGAGTCCTGCCTCCATCAAAACGCTCTTTCAACCGAGTTAATAAGGATTTTCTATAAAAGCTGGATGAGAAGTTAACCGAGGAACATCACTGACACACAGCACTGCTACCCGTCCAGTTATGAGAGAATAAAATTTAAAGTGGGATCTCGCCCCAGGTGAAGTGCGGGGAAGCCTGGCTCAGTCTTCCCTGGGTGTGTAACACCGTTCACCACTGACTCTTTCTAGCCCCCAGTAACAATTGCTATTTCTACTGTTGTTCTCCTCATCCCAGCGGTTTTGGTGGGCTGCACACAGAGTTACGGCACTTGGCAGCACTACAGTGAATTATTCTGGGTGTTATTCACTCCGACTGACAGAAACACCCGACGACATCCTGGTTTTCTCTCTCTCTATCACTCGGAGACAAAGACAAACCCTTCCCCTCTTATTTACATTCCAGCATCTTTCCTCAGACTGATGCAGTGATGGAGAAGCACCTCCTGATATTTAAACCCTTGTGCCACACTGACCAAGCCCAGGTAACTCAGCTCTGGAAGGGATTGTCTTTTCCCAGCTGCCGTATTAAAGGAGCCCCTCCCTAAAGCTCTGGCAAAGTCGAGCTTGCCGAGCACTCAATCTGCCATTCATCCCCTGCACCCAGGCGAATCGTTTCCCCAGAACTTCTCTAAATAAAGAGCAGCAAGCATCAAAGAAACGCAGGCATCAGGAATAACTCAGACACGTCTGGCAACACCGTCTCCCATTTGGAAGGGTGTGGGAGCACACTGGAGCCAGAGCAAAGGCACCATATGGGCACCCGAGCCACATCACCCAGCAGCGTCAGGAGAGGCCCAGGCAAAGTTGCCTGGAAGCCAGAAGAGCAGTTGGGAACCAGCCCGTAGTTAAGAAAATAACTTAAGAAAAAAAAAGCCTTTTAACTCCTGACTACGACGTTTCCAGGACCCTTTACCACACAGACACAAGTGATCTACAAGATACTACGATGGCTTTAATACCGCGAAGCTCTTTTCCTGCAAAGGCAGAGAGCAGGGGTGGGCAGCTTTGGGGTGGAATTCACAGGCCAGACCCTCAGCAGCACTTTGAGTCCTCACTAACGACTTGATAATTCCCAGTACCCCCCCGCCCCGTGTGGTCTTATCAAGGGAGGAGTCTAAATAAAACACATCTTCCCAAATAAATAAAAACTGCGTCACTCATCTCTTTTTCTTTGTCAAAAGCTAAAATTTCTTCCCTCTGACTCTGTTGCCTGTGATTAAAGTTCAGCCTTAAAAATACAGGCAGTGGTTGTAACTGTTTTGATTAAAATTCCGTGATTAAAATAATGGTCATGATCTGCTAGTGAGAAGGGCTTCCCCCACTCATGCTCACAACTGTCCTTCTCAGGAAGATCCTCACCAATTTTTGAGTTCAAACATTCAAATCTCTTGGACCCGAAGCACACGAGAAGTGCCACATGCGTTCGTCTAAGAGCATCGTTACGGAAGCCCGAGCTTCTGCTTTTAAAGAGGATTTTCTCTGGCATGCCGAGAGTGCTCTCTCTTGTTACAGCAATGTGTAAAAACGCTGAGAAAAGGAACCAAACTACTCCCCCAGCAGCCAGCCAGAAAGCACCGACTGCTAGCTTGAGCTATCCAGATTTAGAGGAGGATAGAAATGAAAAAGGAAAGAAAAAGCACGCCTTGACAGCCCCTCTCTCCCTCTCCCCAGCACCCCTTGCACCCACCGGGCAAAGGCACCTGCCAGGAGGATGCGGAGAAATTTCCTTCACTCTTCTCCAACTTCTCCCTGGGCAGGGCAGGACCTGCAGGGTCCAGAGCGCCTCTGCTGCTCCTGGGGTGGATAGTGGGTGCCGGGAGAGGGGCAGGCGGGGAGGAGGTGGCTTCGGGTGGAGCGGCGGGGCCTCTGCTGCTCCTGGGGTGGATAGTGGGTGCCGGGAGAGGGGCAGGAGGGGAGGAGGTGGCTTCGGGTGGAGCGGCGGGATGGGTGCAGGAGCGCCTGGAGCCCTGGTGCTGAAGGAGGGTCTGCACCATGGAGGGGAAGGGGAGAGGTCCCACGGTGCTGCCCCGAGGAGGGGAAGGCTGAGCGCGGCACCAAGACTGGTCCCTAGCTGAGTAGTGGGAGGGGGTCAGGAGAGATGGTTCAAGAGGTGCGGTTGTCCCTGGACAGACCGTGCAAGAGGAAACTCTTGGGTAAGGTGGTGGAAAGAGAAAATTCTTTGATGGGTGGTGCAGAGGAGGAACTCTTGGACAGCCCTCGCAAAGGAGAAAACCCTGGGATGAGTGGTTTGAGGGGTTCAAAGTGACACCGTAATGGAAGATCGTGTGGAGAGGTGGCAAAAAAGGGAAACCGTTGGAAACTCATGGTCATCCAGTGCAAGACTTGAACAGGTAGTTAAACGAGGGCGCAAAGGAGAAAACCCTGGGATGAGTGGTTTGAGGGGTTCAAAGTGACACCGTAATGGAAGATCGTGTGGAGAGGTGGCAAAAAAGGGAAACCGTTGGAAACTCATGGTCATCCAGTGCAAGACTTGAACAGGTAGTTCACAGAGGGGCTCCCTGGACAAGTAGTGCAATGGGGGAGCCCTTGGACAGGGGGGCAGAAGGGGAACGGCTGGACAGCCAGGTCAGAGGTGGAATTCTTGGAGGGGTCATGCAAAGGGTTGGACAGGCTGCACAAATGGGAATCCCTCGGGTGGGTGGTTGAAGGGAGGACTCCTTGGATAGGGGAGCGCAACGGGGAAACCCTTGAGGGGCCATGCAAAGGAGGAACCTTTGGAGAGAAGGGTGTCCCCGGACAGAAGGGGAGCTGGAAGCAGGGGGAGGATCGCACCTGTGTATGTTCATCTCCCGGGGTGGACGCCGCGCCTTGTCGTAGGCCACCTTGGCGAAGACGCAGGCGATGAGCACGAAGGCGATGGCCCCACACGAGATGTAGACGGTGGCGTTGGTGCTGTCCTTGTCTGGGTCGTACTTGTCGCCGTCGCCGTCGGCCCCGTTGC